>NW_010303648.1:4909-10576 GCF_000700745.2 Antrostomus carolinensis
GGCTGGAGGAGGACTCCCAGGATGATGGTGAGGCATCGTGGGCTTGGGTCTCACCAGGTATTTGGGGTTGCTCTGGAGGTGCCCATCAGTGACTGGTCCCACCTTCTCCCCACCTGCAGAAATTGAGATGCTGGTGGATGATCCCCGGGAGCTGGAGCAGGTTGGTGAGATGGAGGTGAGCCCCGACATGTGCGTCTACATCACGGAGGACATGCTGCTGTCACGCAAGTTCAACGGGCACTCGGGTAAGGCAGTGATTGCTTTTATTTCCAGTTCCTCAGTGCAGATCACACCTTTGGTGTTCAGCAGAGCAGAATTATTCCGAGATGTCCATTTGGGGTACTGGGAAGAGCTCTTCACCCAGTGGGTTGAAGGAGAGATGGAGTAAATGTGGTGAAGCTGTAAAAAGAAGGGGTTGCCCCAGGAAATGTGGAGGTTTTCCTTGGAGCAGGACTGATGCTCTGGTGTGCCCAGGCACGCTGGGTTGTTTGGAGATACCAGGGGATGATGGCAGGAGCTGCCCCTGGGCAATGGACGTGGTTTCAGAGATGTTTGCTGGTCCCCACTCTCTTTTTCATGACAACCCCTTGCTTGTTCCCATGAGCACGGATGTTGTTATCACACGTGTGAGCTTGACTTCTCCAGAGCTGTGCCAGCACCCAGAGAGTCACCCCCACTTCCAGCTCTGTGCTGGGAGCTACTGGGAGGTCTCTGGGGTGCAGGATGACCTGGGGATGGCTTTGGATGCCGTTTTGGTGCAGATTTGAGATGCTTTGTTGGTAAAGCTGGTTATGGGGGTCCCATTGAGCTGAAGGTTCCTGAAGCAAGGGCAAGCCCCCACAGGCAGCAAGCACAGACCCTGAGGGAGCTGAGAAGCCTTGAAATAGCCTTCACACCATCTTCTTCTTCTCTCCTCCACATAGGGCTTATAGTGAAAGAGATCAGCTCCTCCACCTCCAGCTCCTCAGAGACAGTGGTGAAGCTGCGAGGACAGAGCACCGACTCCTTACCCCAGGTATGTGGTGCTGGTGGGGTTTTGGGGGAACCCAAAACCAGGACAACCAGAAATTTAGGGGTTCCCCGACCTCCCCAGCAGATCATAGAATCATAAAATGGTTTGGGTTGGATGGGACCTTAAAGATGATCCAGTTCCAACCCCCGAGGTCCTGAGTCCTCTCTCTGCTTTGCCCCAGACGACGTGCAGGAAACCAAAGACGTCAACAGACAGGCACAGCCTGAGCCTGGATGACATTCGGCTCTACCAGAAGGACTTCTTGCAGTTGGCCAACCTCTGCCAGGACACGGCCCAGAGTTACACCTTCGGCTGCGCCCATGGGCTGGAGGAGGAAGGGCTCTACTGCAACGGCTGCTTGGCCCAGCAGTGCATCAACATCCAGGAGACCTTCCCCGTCAAAAGAACCAGCAAATACTTCTCATTGGATCTTACCCACGACGAAGTCCCCGAGTTTGTTGTCTGAGAGTCGTGGAGGAACAGGATGGGCATGGGTCAGGGACCATCAACGCTGCTCGGTTGGCCGCTCCCCGCCAACCGAGGCTGTGGAAACCATTTTCCTAGGTGGATTGCTCCACTGGAGGGTGGAATGGAGACCCTCCCCAGCATGGTGGAGCCCCACCAGCGCTTCCCCCAGTGTCCTTTCTCCTCTGGATGAGTTTGTGCAAAACACAAGTTGTCTTATTTTGACTGGGAGAAGCACAACTCGGTTGAGTTTGCAGAAGCCAGCCCATGTTTTCTCGTTACCTCGCGGCGAGGTGGCCTCTTCTCCTCCTCCTCGCCCCCATCGACGGCTCCAGCAGTGGCTCGGTGTGTCGGATTGTTGTGTTCCAAGTCAAGCCAAAGAAATGTAAATACCCTAAAGGCCAGTATGGGGAGGGAGAATTAAGCAATAACCAAGTGAGGATCTCCAGACACGGGTGATGTACCATGGTGGAAAGCACGACCAATGGCTACTGGAGCAGAGCATCAACCCTGCTCTTCCAAAAACATCTGCTGGAGGTCAAGATGGAAAGATCCCAGTGAGGTGGATGACAGCTGGGAGCTCTGAGAGCTTGGGTTTTTTCTTTTTTTAAGAGAAAAAATAAAACTAACCAAAAGAAAACCCCAATACCCAAGAAAACCAAACTCAAAAAGAAGAATGGAAAAAAAAATAGGTCACCTTTTTTATAGGTAAGGATATTGCAATAACGCATCCCACACTTGGAGTATATAGAGATTCCATATATAAATATATCGAGGTATGTATGTTTATATATGTCTGGATCTTACAGACCCATTTGCATTTTACTTCTGCTCTTCAAAAAAATACCTTTTATACAAAGGAGCTGCCTCTCTTCTTTAACGAACCCTTGATTTTCTAAGCACTAAAGTAAGAAAACAAGACTTTCCTCTCGAGAAGAATACGGATGCGACCGCCTTGGACCTGTGGCTCTTCCCAGTGTAATCTCCCTTGTATTTTACCAAGGCTTTTCATGCATCTCTACATCTCTTAATAATTCTGCTAAGAGATGATAGTGATGTGCTAAAAAAAAACTCCCCAAGGGTGGCTTCTGAGTGTGTCCAAAGGAATTTAACCCACCCAGGTGTAATATACCCCATCGATAGCGGAGGGTAAAGCTTTACAGCAGCTAATATTCACAGCACAAATGCCTTTTTAGTTGAGATTTTTAATTAGAGTTTAGCAATTGACAGCCAAAGTTTTGCCATATTTTGATATACCACCTTTTTTTTTTTTAACTGGAAACTTTTTCTTAAAAAAAACAACAAAAAAAATTATTATAAATAAGCACAATCTTATTTTTATAAGAATTGTTGGGGAAGGTAGCTGAGAAGGGGGAACTGGTACCAAAAAAACCATTAAAATAAAAAGGAGCATAGCTATTGGCACAGTGCAAAAAAATCAGTGTTATTGCAATAGAGGAGCTGGTAGGGGAGAGCATTGGGCACTGCTGTGGCACTGGCACGACGTGTACCCATCCCAGAGCTTGATCTCACCCAGCACCAGGGATGTGATGGTCAAATAATCCCAGAATCCCAGAATGGCCTGGATTGGAAAAGCCCTTGAAGCTCATGGAGTCCAACCATGAACCCAACACTGACCAGTCCCCTATGACTAACCCATGTCCCTCAGCACTGTGTCTACACGACTCTTCAATCCCTCCAGGGATGGGGACTCCACCACTGCCCTGGGCAACCCCTTCCAATGCCTCAGAACCCTTTCAGCAAAGAAATTCTTCCTCACATCCTAAATCCTCTTTGTCCCACCTGAAGGAACACAGGGCAGCCAGAGGGATGCTGCACCAGGGCTCAAACCCCCCCAAAAACCTCTCTTGTGGTCACCACAGCCCAGGCAGGCAGCAGACCCCCATCCTCAGCCAGTGGGATCCGTGTGTGCACCAGTCTGCCGTGCTGGAACCGCACTGGTACGGGCAGGAAAACCCCCAAAATTCATCCCCAACCTCTTTTTTTCCCCTCTGCCAGCCCCTATGAGGCAGTGGGGTCACCACACCCGGTTGGGGGTCCTGCTGGCACCCACTCCACGGGACCCTTGCCCACTGCTCTGCAGAAACACCAAGTTGGAGGGAGGAAAAGGGTAAATTGGGTGAAGAAATGGTCAAGGCTGCTCTGAAAGCATTGGGAGGGTGGTGGGGGGCAGCTAGACCAGGGCTTCTCCATTTCTCCCCCTGTCACCCCATTATCCTACAGCTGAACCCGGACCAAACCCGTACCGGGGAGCGGTGGGGGACACAGAGGTGACATTTATTCCAGGGTGGCCATGCAGTGCCCGTGCCACCCTGCCCTTCCTGCCTCTCCCCCTGCAATAATGAGTTTTCTATCTGCACGAATGAAATAATCCTTTCTGTGAAAGGATCTTCCCATCGGGGCGATGGGAGAGCCAGTGACTGTGTTGCAAAAGAAAAAAACAAACAAACAAAGAGAAAAAAACCCATAAGGAATAAAAAACAAACCCAATTATTGAGAAAAACCCCCCAGAGGAATGATTTTTGTACCAATGAAGTTTGTCGTGTGCCTTTTGTGGTACGGCTGGAAATGCCAATAATAAAGTGACAGTCGTTTGCATCACTTTGATTTTTCATGATTTAAAATATTCCTGGATTTAAATTCAGCGATGAAAAGGTGAGTTTGAGGAATGTGTGACATTTATTGTGCTCTCTGCTCCAGCATCGCCTGGCGCTTGAGGAGAGATTGAGGTGATTCCGGCTTTGGGTTGTGGGGGAAGGGATCATAGAGTCATAGAATCCCAGACTGGTTTGGGTTGGAAGGGATCTTAAAGCTCATCCAGTTCCAACCCCCCTGCCAGCAGCAGGGACACCTTCCACTAGACCAGGTTGCTCAAAGCCTCATCCAACCTGGCCTTCAACACTTCCAGGGAGGAGCAGCCACAGCTTCCTTGGGCAACCTGGGACACTGTCTGACCACCCTCGCAGTGAGGAGATGGATGGGCTCTTCCTTTCAGTCCTGTTTTTTTGGTGATTTCTAGAAAAACAGCACCCAGTTCTCATGCTCCTGGGTTGGGAGAAGGTGTGGGGGGACCTCCTGAAATAAGTGGGAGCATGGGAGGGGTCCCCAGTAAGGGATGCAGAGGGGAGTCCCCTCCTTACAGCCGTGCTGTGCCGATGGCTCCGGCTGTGTGTCCTGGTGTGGGGTGCTGGGGGGTCCCCAACCAGAGAGGTTCTGCTCTGGGATCAAGGGTTGAGCTCCTCCTCAGTGGACCCTGCCCAAAGAATCACCCAAAGAAGGTTGGAAAGGACCTTAAAGCTCATCCAGTTCCAACCCCCCTGCCAGCAGCAGGGACACCTTCCACTAGACCAGGTTGCTCAAAGCCTCATCCAGCCTGGCCTTCAACACTTCCAGGGAGGAGCAGCCACAGCTTCTCTGGCCAACCTGTTCCAGTGTCTCACCACCCTCACAGTGAAGAATTTCTTCCTAATACAAGCTCTCCGAGAAGACAGCTCCTCTCAGGGCACCCAGACAGGATTTCCTCAGGCCCCTTCTCTCCCAGCACATGGGCAGGGGAAACTCTTCATTTTCTCTTTCCCAGTTTGATGTTTTTGGGTGAAGCGTGTGGATTCTCCAATGTCTGATAAAGGCTTTGTGATAAAGCCTTCCCCCTCTCCAACACCCAGGAGCACCCTCTCATCTCCCATGCTACGAGCACTAATTAAGCTCCTCAGAACATAATTAGCCAGCTCTTTTCTTCTTGATTTTGCTATGTTTGCTGATTCTGGCACCTGCTTCCTCCAGCCAAGACAAGCTGCTGTGCAAGGTCCTGATAGCCACAGCCCTTCCATGGCCCTGGTCCCTGGTCCATGAGCATCTCTTGATCTTCAGCACATTGATCCTCTCACACCCACCCAACTCATAATTGCTGAGACACGAGTGGTAGAGAAGGAAGATAAGGGCTGTCTGCTCAGTCTGAGGTGATGAGTTCCCCCTTATTAGCCACAAAATCCCAACTTCCTGCAGGAGATGAAGATGGTGAAGGTGAAGATGAAGAGCCTGTTCTCCCATGGGGAAGCAGCATTAAAAAAGCTTCCTGGGTGGTTTCTCCCAGCATGTGCCACTGTCCTGCAGGCCTGGATATGACCACGTGCCATGCTTGTGGTGAATGGAATTAAATCCAGTTGGCA
>NW_010303649.1:0-1880 GCF_000700745.2 Antrostomus carolinensis
GTGGAGTTTTATCGCATTGAGGTGGAGATCCTGGATATCAATGACAACCCACCAGAGTTCCCCAGTGATGAGGTTTCCTTGCGGATCTACGAACTGGCATCCCTGGGTGCCCGCTTCCCCATCCAGCCTGCCCAGGACCCTGACGTGGGCACCAACACCTTGCAGACCTATCACCTGAGTGCCAATGAGAACTTCAACCTCAATGTGAAGGCACGCACAGATGGTGGCAAGTTCCCCGAGCTGGTGCTGGAGAGGGCCCTGGACCGGGAGCTCAGAGCTTTCCACCACCTCGTCCTGACTGCTGAAGATGGGGGTTCTCCCCCTCGGTCCAGCAAGATGCGCATCACTATCCAGGTCCTGGATGCCAACGACAACCACCCGGTCTTTGACAGACCATCATATGGAGCACGCTTGGTGGAGAACTCACCGCTGGGCACTCTTGTCGTAAAGTTAAATGCCACCGATGTGGATGAAGGGCCCAATGGAGACATCCGCTACTCCCTCAGCAGCCACAACTCAGCTGCCTTACGTCAGATCTTTGCCATCGATGAGCAAACTGGGGAGATTCGCGTCCAGGGCAACCTGGACTTCGAGGAGGCAACGGTGTATGAGATCGAAGTGGAGGCCAAGGACATGGGATCGCCCACGATGGAGGAACACTGCAGCGTGGTGGTGGAAATCACTGATGTGAACGACAATGCCCCTGAAGTCATCCTTACCTCCTTCTCCAGCTCCCTGAGTGAGGACGCACCCCCGGGCACAGTAGTGGCTGTGATACATGTCAGAGACAGGGACTCTGGTGAGCAGGGCAAGGTCCAGTGTCACGTGTCTCCAGATCTTCCCTTCCAGCTGCGTAAGGACTACGAGCACCAGTACTCGCTGCTAACCAGCACCCGATTGGACCGGGAGTGTGTTGCCTACTACAATGTCACCGTCTCTGCTTCGGACCTGGGCAGTCCGCCGCTCTCTCGCCACACCATCTTGCCAATTGCCCTGGCAGATGTCAATGACAATGCACCCCAGTTTGAGCAAGCATCCTACGAAGTGCTGGTGGCAGAAAACAACCCAGTGGGCAGCGTGTTGGTTACAGTCTCTGCTGCTGACCCTGACTCAGCGCAGAATTCCCGCCTCTCCTACTCCATCCTGCGAGCTGGTGGGACAGATCCAGGCCTGGATCCGACTCGCTACCTCTCCATACATCCCACAAGTGGTCAGGTCTCTGCCAAACTCCCCTTTGACTATGAGCAAACCACCTATCTCCAATTCCATGTGGAGGTCTCTGATGGTGGCTCCCCAGCCCTGAGGAACAGGACGCTGATTCATGTTTTTATTGTGGATCAGAATGACAATGCCCCACAGGTGCATTTCCCCAGGGCCGGGGAGGACTCCGCTACCCAGTTCCGAATCTCCCCCTCCACCACCCCTCCTGCTCTCATCACCAAGGTGATGGCAATAGATGCAGACTCGGGGCGCAATGCCTGGCTCTCCTACCATCTCGTGGAAACCACAGACCCGGGGCTTTTCAGCATAGCCCTGCGCTCCGGTGAGATCCGGATCATGCGGGCCCTGCAGGAGACCGATGCCTCTGCACACGAACTGCTGGTGGTGGTCCGGGATGCTGGGGACCCCCCGCTCTCCACAGCCGTCACGCTGGTGGTGCTGGTGGAGGAGAAGAGCCCAGAGGCTTTGCAGGGCTCCGAGGCTCGGGCCAGCGATGGTGGGGGCTTACCCACCATTACGCTTTATCTCATTGCATCCCTGGTGATCATCTCCACCGTCTCACTGGTGGGACTGGTGGTGCTGGGTGTGCGGTGCCTCCGGCGGGCTCCTGCGCCTGCCAACCCGGTCTGCTGCGTGAAGAGCGTGAACACGCTTCAGCC
>NW_010303650.1:0-886 GCF_000700745.2 Antrostomus carolinensis
GAACAAGACAAAAGGTGCACTATTAGTGCACTAAAGGTGCACAATAATTAACACAAGTCAACAGGGAGGGTGCAATACCTCAGCTGCAATGACAGCCACAGCAGGACTCCCTGGCTGCTTAGCAGTGGAGAGGGATGAATTTTGTCATCTTCACTATATTGAAGGATGCCAGCAACACAATAAGGCAGTAGTGCCACTGGGAAATTTATCACCCCCATGGGAAGTGGTCACCAGCTTCATGGATTTAAGTGCAAGATTCTTTGCAACAAACCCCCATATTTTGGCAAAATGCATACAGTCATGGTATACCGAGGGCATCGTGTCGTTAAACACAGTTCATGATGTATTAAAACATACCTGCAAAATGGGATTAAGACCCACATTTGCAGGGGGATTTTTGAGACTAAGGCAGCCACCCGGGTCTAGGGCCACCAGCACGGCGCTCTCTGCTGCCACCTGCGGGGTGCGTCTCCCCGGCCGCCTTTGGGGACAAGAACAACTTCTCTGAGGCACCTTAGTTGTGGCTGCAGTTCCCACGGTTAAGACTTTCAAACGTTTTCCATGGAAAAGTAGTTCTTCTCTCTCCAGAAAACTTGTGCCAGCTTTTCCTTTTTGTGTCCCTCTTTTTTTTTTTTTTTTTTTTTTCTCAAGACCAAAATGTCAATCTCTGCTAAGCACAGAAAAGTTTCAGAGGAACAGCAGTTAATGAGTATCAATCTCTCTTTTCCCCTCCATATTACTTCCAAATTTGTAAGAATTATAAAAGTTATGAGAACAATTGCACTGACTAGATAAAGTGCCAATCAAAAGCCAACCATATCCTGGGCTGCATCAAGAGAAGCGTGGGCAGCAGGTCGAGGGAGGTGATTCTGCCCCTCTACTCCAC
>NW_010303650.1:1007-17712 GCF_000700745.2 Antrostomus carolinensis
CCTGTGAGGACAGGCTGAGAGAGTTGGGGCTGTTCAGTCTGGAGAAGAGAAGGCTCCGGGGAGATCTTATAGCGGCCTTCCAGTACCTGAAGGGGCTACAAGAAAGCTGGGGAGGGACTTTTCATAAGGGCAGTTAATGACAGAACAAAGGGAAATGGCTTTAAGCGGAAAGGGCTTTAAGCGGAAAGAGGGGAGGTTTAGATTAGATATTAGGAAGAAGTTCTTCACTGTGAGGGTGGTCAGACACTGGAACAGGTTGCCCAAGGAAGTTGTGGATGCCCCCTCCCTGGAAGTGTTCAAGGCCAGGCTGGATGAGGCTTTAAGCAACCTGGTCTAGTGGAAGGTGTCCCTGCTGAGGGCTGGGGCGTTGGAAATAGGTGATCTTTAAGGTCCCTTCCAACCCTAACTGTTCTATGATTATAAATCGTGCTGCTTTTATCCAGTTTCTCTGCACTCAGTTGCAGAGCATCCTCAAAGGGCCTCACAGCTGGTGTCTGGCAGTCATGCACACTCATGTTTGCAGTCAGCAGCATCTCACTGCATCTACACTTCTGAAAAGTGTAACTGCAGTTTGTGCAGTGGGTATCACCAGTATGCTCTGTGGCTGGTTGGTATCTTTATATTCTTGAGAAAAAAAGCTAAAATAACAAGACTTATAAAATTATATTTGTGTAATCAAAGCTCAATTACCTGATATCTGATGTTCTAGGCTTGGAAGGTATAGGAGGTAGAGGTCTATTCCATAACTCAGTGTGGAGATCTACTCTATCCAGGGGTTATGCATCCTGTGCACTAGTGGTAAGCTTGACACCATATAGAACAGATCTAGGCAGACTCCTCGACCCACTGAGTTTCCAGGTATTCAATTCCCTCCTGCCACCTGCACTGCCCTTCAGATGCAACTGCTAACGTCATTAATTTGATGGCACATTAACATTTACAGATGCTGCAGTTTATACACAGGCTCCCAAGGCTTTTGTCATCCCACTTGGAGTCATAAGCACCTGCCTTCCCCGGAAACAGCACAGTGAGAAAGTAAAAGCCCTCCAGGTGAATACAAACACATTGCAACAACAGGCTAGGTAAGCGCTAGTTGCATGAGTACAAGAAGCTCGTGATTTTGCTCAAATAGGCTGGAAGATAGGTGTTCAATGGCATACTCACAGTGTGTCATGACATATCCTGTACTACCAGCCTGGCAACATCACCACAGCAGACTGCAGATACTGCCTGCCTCTCATTTTACTTGTGGACACAAGGTAAGCTAAAAGCATAGTGAAACAGAATCCCATATATGTGGTCAAGATTTCACCCACAAGAGAGAGAAGACCCAACAGCCACAACCAGGAGATAAACCTCCCAAGGCTCAGTTGTTTTTTTCCTTTGACCAAAAACAAAAAACAAAACAAAGCCCCCTGAAACTCCAAACTTGCCCAGAAAAGCAGAATGTCCCAACAGCCAGCTATCAAACACCCAGACCTTTCTCTCAGCACCTGGGAACCTGTGTTTGCTATGAATAAGCAAATAAGTTAATTAATTCTATGTTTTCCAAACATCTAGTTGTCAGGACTCCTCACTTCCTGTCTGTCCTGGTGCACCTAATGCCACGCATTGGGTCTGCCAACAGAGTGTCTACACTTGTCACTGATGAAGGAAAGACCGCAGCAGGCAGGTGCAAGAGGGAATGTCAGTGAGGTACCATGTTAGAAAGCACACCACAGCATAGCACAAATTGGTAGTCCTGAGATACTTACCTGCACCTTTGTAGGGCTGCTGTGCAGTAAGTAGGTGGCCCAGCAGGGACAGTGATGGGGCTTGCTTCATGGTAGCTGTGAAGCAAGCCCCATCAGGTCAGATGAAAATCCATGTCTGTCTTTGAAAAAAATACTTTCATGGGACCTATTGCAAACATATACTTATTGACATATACATGTCTTTAAATGGAACTTGTTTGATTTTAAAAACAAAGAGTTGAGTTTGTGAGCATTTCAAGTTGATTTGTTATGTATTTACAATCTCACAGATAGCTTTCTCCTGAGAATATGAAGGACTCCAGCTTACTGAGTAGGGGTTTCCTAATGCCACCATAGCTCATTTTCTCAGTAGAGAAGCAAGCAACAGCAATAAGAGCAGAAGAGGAAAAAAGACTGATTAAGCAGTCTGCAGTTTTCCTTCTGCCATCCCCACTCCTTATCAATAGCACCAGTGTGGTATGTGCATACAGGAGACGTATCATGCACACACATTCAAAGATTCCTTCCTCCTCATACAGATAGCAGATGTAGTGGCCCTGTTTTGTACTCATTCTCTTCTCTTCTCTGCTTATCCCACAATGCTTAAATTCAGTCCATCTGAAAAAGTTTCCAAGCCAAAGGATGCCAGGCAAACTGCAGAGATGAATTCTCTTGAGCTCTATAGGAGGCTCTGACTCCCCTTGGACAACCTGACAAATATTTATCCTTATGCAGTATCACATAAAGCACCACACAGACCATGGTCCTCCACTGTGACTCTTAGTCACTGCTTAAGAAGTTCACAGCTGGGAGAGACATTTTGATCTGAATTGTGAATTTGATCTTACCTTTAAAATAGCTGGATACCACACACAATACATACTGAAACAGCAATGCACAGTGAGCTGTGTTTAAAGTAAACATAGCCTAATTGAGGAAGCTTCCTTCCTTTGGTGAGCTGATGTTACAGCTTTTACATAGTTTTATTGGACTTACTTTATTTTTTCCTTCCCTCTTTTCATAGCCATTCTACTTCTCACACAATAAACCATTTTCTTATTTGAAGAGAAACAAATTTGAAACTCCCCATAAAGCAAGGAAATCTAGACTTAAGGCTGTCATTCTGCAACAGAGACACTCACACTCCACAGAGGCTGCTAGTTGTTGCAGAGCCAGCACAAGACCTTCAATCTAATATGTGTGGCAAGTAAAACAGCTCCCCACTTGGAAAGCATGGCAGCATATCACAGACTGCAGGGTAAAGGGCTAAACAGAGCACAGAAAGCAGATATGCTGAAAAATCAGATTCACTGAAAAATCAGATCCTTGGCATTTCCTTCTAACATTTTTATCCAGGAAGTTTCAACGCAGACACAGTATCAAGTTTTCAAGGTCTAGTTTTGTGCTGCATTTTCTAGGCACATTGACAAAAGTACGAGGAGGTCAAGGACTGAAGCAGTAGCTCAAATGAATTAGAAACCAGAACCCCCCTGGCTCCCAGTGGTCTACTTCCAACTATCAGACCACCCTGTCTTCTCTGGATGGCTCAGCTTTCTATGTTTTCCTTTCAGTAAGGTGTTTAAAGACAAATTAAGAGGCTTGTTGGGACTCTGTCAAAAAGCTCTTTTACACAGCAGATATCCAAGAAAATACCAGAACTCAGATGAAGGTGGTCTACGCTGGGAAGGATTTACAGTAACCATAGTGTGACTGTAGCCACTAAATTTGTGTATCAGTTTTAAACAGTTGGGATTATGTTTTCAGGCAGGCAGCAAATCAGCCGATAATAGCACATGCAGTGATGCACACCCATCTCTCTCTGCCTTCAGACTGTGTGTGAGTGCATATGTATTTGCTCTTGCATGCTGTAGTCATGAATACCCAATGAGTCCTTTTTCCTTACATAGTATTTGCTATACTTTAACCAAAAGACTTTAAGAACAAAATTAAAAGTATACCAATCTCATCTGTAGTACAGCAATCACATGCTGGCAGCCTCAGCCAAGTCAAGTTCCAGCTCTCAGTCCTTATCTCCCAGGAAAATAAAAGCCAGGCTGGGCTGAGAAAGGCCAGCTCTGTGGGTGTGAGAGGTGAACTTTTGGTCAACAGCTCAGCTCTCCTATGCACAGTGGAAATGCTTTCTAGAAAAGTAAATTTAATTTCTGGCACAGACTGAGTTTTCCCAGGAACGAGTCCCAAACAGTCTCATCTCTCTCTCCACTCCAAGGGCAGCAATATTTTCTTTATCACAAAAAAAAACCCCAAAAAACAAAACAACAGAGAAGTAAACACATCTTTGACAAAAAGCCAAATCCAAGGAAAAACACAGAACTAGACACAATTTTTTTTCTGGAAAAAGACAGGATAAAATGTGAGTCACACAAAATAGACTTTTCTGATACTGGCAGGCACCTGGGTATTCAAGGTTTGAAGACACTGAAGAAAGCATTTCTGCAAAACAGAACTACCTGTGCTGCACAGAGGTATGCAGCTAATCAGTCTCCATTAACAGCGCATCCAGAGAAATATCAGAAACATATGCTGCTACTTTTTCATCACTATCATTTGTCTCAGCTGGTCTCTCTTGAGAATCTCTGCTGCAAATGCATACAGAAAATAGGCATTTCCTAGCACTACTTCAATGTGCACTACTTCCGTGTGTTCCCTACCATCCTGATCTTGAACCTTTACAGTCTTTCCCTGGAAATAAGATCTTACATCCAGCCCAAATAAGGTCTCTGTATGTGTAAGATGGCTTAAGCAACATTCAGTGCCAGGCTCTTTAAGAAGAGTGAAGGAAAGATCAAAATCAAATTAATCAGAACTGGATCCTGTATTGATCTTTCTTACTGTCTGTATTTTTTCCCTTACTTCACATTATGCCATTGGTAGGTTCCATCCTAGACAGACTGCATGAAATCAAAGTAAAAGCACTGCTTGAAACTAGTGAAAATACCTTTGTAACCTAATATATAAAGCATTCAGAAAGATCATTCTGCTGAAGAAGCAGAAATACACAGAAAGCACAGAAAAACTCATTACCTGTAATGAGTAACTGCTCTACATTCACATAGAAGTATTCCTAAAGTTTTCCTATTGGCAACTTGGAGAGATTAAACTTTCATCATCCACCTGTGCTCAGAATTTAAGTAAAATTTTTTATTGCCTGTTCTTCTGCTAATGGCATGAAGCCTCAGGATCTGAATAAAACAGCAAATTGTCATTAGAAGTGAAGAAAAGATCAAACGTTCCCACTTACATAAAGCATACAGTCTCTGCTGACCTCACATGAGGTCCACTGGTACTAACCATTAAAGGGCTGTCACACTTCTGAGGTAGGTTAGCCCAATTCACTACCGCACTTGACCTTGTCTGTTGAACTTTACTTGCCTTCTTCTTAAGTCTTTCCTTTCCTTTCATATTAAAAGAAAAACCTGTAACAGAAAAAACCCCATTTCTATTCATTTCTATAGCTTTTTCTCAATAGCCTGGTGCTCACAAATAAATTTTGAAATAACAATGAAAATTTCCTCATAGTAGGGTCAGAGGGTTAAACATGTGACCTAATCGGCACCTTGTGCAAAAAAGAACAAATGAAATTTGTTATAAACCCTGGCAATCTCTAAAGAATGTTGCTCTTTCAGCAAAGTCTTTGAACATTTTGCAATGTTACTTGATAACTGCAGTTGGCAGAAATTAAGCAGCTGAAGTGTGTAGCTCTACTCATAGGATAGGAAGCTCCAGTAAGCTAAAAGCATCAACACTTAATTACTGAAATACGCTGCATGATCCAGAAAAGGCCTAAAAGCTAAAGCTATTGCACTGTGTAGCTCACTCAGCAAACATACAGCTGGTCTGTAGAAAAAGAAGAATGCACATGGCTTCTGGAATAGTTTAGAAAATCAGCTATAAATCAGAACAGATTATTTAATCAGGAAAAGGAAATAATCAAGTTGAGAAGAATGAGGATAAATCAGGGGAATACGCAGATTAATCAAACAGCTGTTATAGTCTCATCATCAAGAGACTTTGTTGTGGAGGGGAAACCTGCCTCGTGATTGAATGATAAAAAGCAACTGGCAATGCTGAACTAAGAAAGTATTTGCACAGTATGGGGTTTTCCTTAAATAAAGTGCAGTGCAGGGAAGCAGGTACAGGGGACAGCAAGAAGACAATGACTTTTCCTTTTTCTTTCTCCATTCACTAAAAAGAGATATGAAGTCTGTAAGACTTTAATGCATTTATGAAAAGAGATTCCTTCAAAACTCAAGGGCATTAAAATCCATTGCATGTGATAAATATCCTTAATTTTATGACTCGGACAGTGAGTGAGGACAGAAGATTTTGTTCGCTTGTTTGTTTTACATTTATATATTTCACATTGTATAGCAATTGGCATTGAAAGATCTTGGAGCACTTACCAAATGTTAGGGATTTAAAACATCAAAACACTCTTGTAGAAGTTAACTTGTATTCCCCTACCTACATCAGAAAACCAAGAGGATCTGATAGAGTGTAACAGATTAGTGAAAATGCTCAAAATAGAACTTGGATTTAATCCTCAAAACCAGGAATTATAAATGACCATATAAGTCCTCTTAAGGCACAGGTTGTCAGGAATTGAATATGGCAGTATTAATCTTACACAGCTCTTTCAAGAACATGTCTATTTAGGCAGAATAGAATTTTAATGAGAAGAAATATTGTTTTTATAGAAAATCGCTCACCATACAAAAATGGTCAAAATCTCAGTTGGATATGAAAGGCCATTAATCCCAGAGAGGACAAAAAGTTCATTGTTCATCATAGGCTACTTACACTGAGAGAGAAGCACCCACTATATAAGTCACCAGGTTAAGCTTATATCAAAAGTGATTTAGCTTGGGTCTGTTTGTTTATGAGATATTATGGTATCACTGATGAAAACTGAAGGTCTCTACAGCTCGGAATTCAGGCCATGTCTCTGTAATACACCAGAAACTCTGATGTTTGTACAAATTTCTAGGGACTGAATGTCTCACAACCATGTTTCTTCATGTATTCTCCCCCTTGCTTCCTTTAAGAGATCAATGGCTTCCTTCTGAAATTCATTTAAAAATAGATTACATGGAAATATCAGGAAATTTTTCTACGACCTTGACTTAAGATGAGTTTTTAACTTTGACTTAAGATGAGTTTTGATCAAAAACTGCCACAAGATAGAGTGAACAAATCAGATGTCCTTAAACTATTATCAATGTTTTGTGGCAATCAAGATCTAGACTCTACCCACACCATAGCTAGCATGTATTGAGAAACAGAGCTACTGACTGTTTTGTGAATTAGTTGTAATACCATTTTCAACATGTTAAGATTGTCTTTGATTTTAATCACATAATTTGAGAACTCTAAAGAGGAAATGCCATTTCCACGTCTAAATGAACAAACTAAAGACCAATTCTTTTTATGAAGACACAGGGGGGAAGGAGGTCTTCCCACGAGAAGTCCGCAACAATGCATCTCCCTCCATTATAAGTTCAAATGAGAAAAGGAGTCGTCTAGGTATTTCACCTGCCACCTGTTTTACAAGATACAAAGAAAGTAGCTATCCAAAAAGAAGAAAATGCAGAAACTTGTTTACAGCATCAGTATTTCCCAGATAATTATTTTCTTGTTATATTTTAAACACACGCATCTTCCATATGAAATTCAACTGTTATATCAAGCTACGTGTACATACAAAGTAGAACTGAAAGAGCTGACTGACTGTTTATTTTAAGTGAATTTTTCTTTTACAGTTTAGTGTAACTGGAGGTAGATGCAATATTAAGTTATTTGCTTCCAGTGGTTTGAAATAATAGTAATCTATGAACATTAGGACAGAGTACTGGAGATTGGAATCAGTGGTTTCAAGTTAAGCCTACATAAACATGCAAATGAAACAACAAAAAATAAATCCAGCAGGTTATATGCTGATCGTCAGTACAGTATAGTACAGATCTTCTTGGAGGAAAGGCTGTTTCTGTATTGTCAGAATAGTAAAGCTAGTACTGCAAAAAAATTATATGAAAATTGAAAAGATATATAAGATTCAGAGGCACAGTATTACAACTATGCCGTTCGTATTATTTCCCATATATCTCAAACCATCAAAATCAAGTCAAAGGAAATAACATGGCAAAAGAGTCTGTAATTTGCTATGCATGAATATATTTCTTCTGATCCTGCAGGCAAGAGTTTCATTTCATATAATCATATGAAAATGGTTACTGACATTGTCAGGACTTTTGCCTTAACCAAGTCTATCAGCCTCAATTTCAGAGCTGTTAAATTTGTCCCCTTCAGTAGATGCCTTTGTGGTAGTAATGGAAGCTCCCAGTGACTTCAGTTTAAAGTATTTTTCACAATTACATTATACTATTATTTGGTCCTTTGAACAAAGAAGTGCTCGCTAACCTGTAACTGAGGACAAATACTACTAATAAGAGAGGCCTTAGCTATGGTTAATTAACAAAATTATGGAGTGGTGCCCTTTCCTTAGAATTCTAGACTTGCAAAGGAGCAAAAATGATCTGGTCTCATATAAAGGACAAAAAAAATTTTAGCAATAAAATGGAAAATGCTTTGAAAATAAAATCTGAAATGCTTTTTTTTTCCTTTTAAATTTTCTGCAGAGTTTGCTGAACAGATGGATCACCCAAAATGTGGGTGATCACCACTGCAAACTGAAATACTAATACATATCTGTATATATGACCATACACTGCAATATATCACAAAGAGATGCTCAATAACAGCTTAGAAAGAAAAATCAGATTACATTCTTTGTGTTTTCTTGGTGCAATTTCTTGCCAGGTTCACAAAATTTTGGGATCAATTAATGAACAGATTTAAGCATGTATTTAATTCAAAGACCACAAGTAATTCTACTGGAACAAGTGGGACCCTGTAGAGACTTTAAGATAAGCCTGTCCTGATGCCCTCATAACAGCAGGCCTGTAATGTTTTGCCTTTGGCAGTATGGAGTCCATTTCAGGAAATGAAAGATGACAAGTAATAACTGACTTCATTCTCGCCCTTCCCTACTAAGAACAGAAAGCTTCCCAAACAAAAGGTTACAAGAAAGCTGTAGGCAAGCCTCACTCATCATGCAGATGTGATGGTCCTTTTAAAGTCAACAGGCAGGACTAACAGTTGATCTCTAATATATGGAATACATACAATAAAACTTGCACTGGTTTTAAAATGGGAATGTACTTCTTGGCTCAGGAACTGTGACTCTGCTCTGTAATGCACAAAATGTATTCATTTGTTTTCTTCTTACTTATATCCCAAGTATAGCATTCAATATAAATTTAAGTAGTTTACATATGAAACTGATTTATATAATATTTGAAACTTTACAAAATAGTACTAAAGTAGTAAAAAAAAAAAAGAACAGGTTTAAAATATTTACATTTTATACATAATTTCCCCCTACTTACAATTCTTAAATAATCTTCTGTGGTTTCTTTAATTTTAGGGAAAAGCTTTTAATAACTACAGACTGATTTTGAATTACTTTCAAATGGCTTTTTACTTAAACAGAATTTTAGCAAAATCACATTTCCAATGTGAAATGTTTTTCCCACGTTTTCAGTAGCAGTTATATATATATATATATAATATACATATATCCATCTGTGTTTTATGCTGTTTTATAATGCAATCCTGTTTTCTATAATAAACAGTGGAGATCTATAAAAGAAAATGGCACAGTATAGATGGAAACATATTCCCAACTCTTAAATCCCTTTATACCATTTGGCTTCTAGAATATCCAGTTTCTTGATAATCAGTGTTATTCTTCCAGTACTTTCAATGAATCAGATTCAATACTTATTTAGACTTTTGTGTCATCATCTTTTGAAAAGTTATTTCCTGAAGGTACTTCACAGAGACTATCACCATCCGTGCTGAAATCATCATCTTCATCATCATCAGAATCAGCCAACACTTTACTCGGTGACTTCTTCAGTCTACTAAAACAAAAATACATATGGCTTTATTATCAAAACTGTACATCTACATGCAGAACACTTGTGCAAAGCTTAAGACATTAACAGGTAGGATTTAAATTTTTAAAGGATGTAAAAGAAACTTGTGCTCCAATAGGGGTAGTTTATCATGGACTACATCCTATATAAAAGAAACATACAAGAGAATGAAGGTCAACCAATCATATTTTCAAGCACCTCTAACTAAAGTTACAGAGAGAAGGAATTATAAACTTTGCACACTGAGATGGTGAAAGATGGCTAAGGAAAACTAACACAGGATAGCTCTACCTCTCAGTCATTAGCAGGAAATTTTTATTACTGCAAATTACAAGAGCGTCAAGTCCCACCACCTTCTTCCATTTTTTGTTCCCTGCCTCAATGACTTTATTCAGCAGGCAGATCTTGGAAAGAAGGTCTGGACACCTAGAGCACCTTGCAAAGAGTTGGAGAACATCTGGAGAGAAAGGAAATGCAGAAGAGTTTCACAGGTCTGTCTCAAGCTCTGCCTGCTAATGACAAACTTGAAGTTTGTTAAAGGAAGCCCTCAGTTTATGGACTAAAGGAGCAAGAGATCAGTCTTGTGAATGGTGGTATGATACATTGTTGTACAGTCTGACAAGTCATCCTACCTTAATTCCTTCTTTGCAGCGTTAAGCTGTCCTTGCAACTGTTCATTCATGTCCAGTTGCTCTTCCAGTTCTCTCTGGAGTTTCTTTTTAGCACTTTCCAATCTGTCTATTTCTTCTTCAGCTTCTTCAACTTGACGTTTCATTGCTTTCAAACGCAAACTCAACTGAAATATTTACATGTCAGCTGATTAGTGGACTATTTTAATAAAATAATAATTTTATTAAAAATATGTAATCCTGTGCTTCAGAAATATTTGAAAGTCAGCACTAGACTTTGAGAAAAGTGATGGGATACAATTTTTTAAGAAGGAAAACCAGCAAACATACCTTAGTAGAGTAAGACAGCTGGTTATCAACAAGGGAAGACTGGAGCTATTAGTGTGTCTATATTAAGCAACTTTACCAGACAAGATAGTATAAAATAAATTTTAAAAACCCAGGGGATTTTAAAAGATTGTTCCCTTAACAGATGTCTGCAATTTGAAACACTGTTCATTCTCTAGGCAGAATATTAACTATCTGACCCACGTCCTGAAACAAACCATGTTTTAAGTAAGGAATCAACAAAGACCATAGGAATGGTAGAACACATTGCTATTAGAATATCAATGTATGCTTAATACTTATAGCCTATAGCCTATAGTTAACAATAAATAGCTTCTTTCTTTAAACAAATTTTATGGTGGCAAAACAGAATGTATTATTTGTTGGTGTATGTATTTATAGGATCATGTACTGTCTGTTATTGGCTTAATTTCTTAAAATAATTATAATATTGCTTCTAGAAGTGCTTCCTTTTCATAATTTTAGAAATTAATAACAATTTTGTGCTAGACAAAATAATACGATGACAATGGGAACTGAAAATGTCACTAAATGCGAGTTCATAAACAATAATAATTATCTACCTATATTCTTCTCATATCTTTTATATATGATTTATGCTAGTAGGATGAATATCAGATATTTGCATATTAGTCTTTCCCTCTACCTGGTCCTTTTGATCAGTCAATGAGAGATGTTCATCATCTACTTGTAACATTAACTCCTTCACTTTTCTCTCAAGTCTGCGGTTACTTAGTTGCAAATTAGCTCTATCCCTAGAAAAAACAAAATAAACAACATACAGACTTGTAAAAAAAAGAAACTTACATACTTCCAGTCCTGCTGACATAATTCCTTAGCAATCTTCTAAGAATTAAATAAATAATAATGGCCTCTGCTTTGATATACTGATTCCATGCAACAAACTAAGCAATTTGTTCAAGAGCATGAACCACTAAGAGTAATTTCTTCTGTCTCCAGTGCAACATTTTTTTAAAAAAAAATACATTTCTCCAAGAGTAAACAATAAAGTGAACATGAAAATGGAAATATAAACTACAGTTAATATTTCTAAGCCTGTTACTGATACTAGACATTGATAAAATAATGAGGTATGGAAACATGTTAGCACTGTGCCCAGTTTTAAATTTATAAGGCACCTTCTAGCATGCTTTCAGTAAAAAAGAAAATTTACAATAGTTGTATGAAACAGTAAACATTTTAATTTGGTGCTTGTGAGAAAAAAAAAATCAAGTTAATTGTATTAGAGACTTAATATTAGCATATTAACAAACATAAACATGCATGTTTTGATCTTAATATAACTAGTTTTACCTCTCTTCGTTTTCAAGCCGTTCCTCCAGCTCTGTGATCCTTGCTTCCATTTGAGCAACAAGTCCCTCTTTACTGGATCGGTAAGAACCCTCCAGGTGAAGGATTCGGCTCTTCAAGTCTTTGTTCTATAGTTGGAACACACTTGATTACTACATACGTGCTCATATTAACAAATATCACCTTAACGTAAAATAAATTTCTCCAGGCAAACATAAAGTGATTAGTGTATTTTTTTTAATTTAGTAAACATGGAAAAAGAGCCAGTGAGATTTTACCATTTACTACAAATAAATCTTCTATTACTATGTTTTATTAAAAGTAATTCAGTGTTCAGCTTAGGGTAAAGTTTTAGGTTTAAATGGACGCTTGAACTTCAGATGGTTGCAAGCCCCTTCCAACAGCATTTTTTAATATGCCAAAATTTGTCAGATAGCATTGGATCTGTCTTATTCTCCACACGATTCTTTTGTCAAATTGTGTATCTTCCCCTGTAACTCAGTACTGTAGAGCTAAAACAAGTAGACAAAGAAATTACTTGCATCCAATATTGCTTTACTCTATCAAAGCTGTTACTGTTGGTTCTTCCCTCCCTTTCTTAATTATCCAATGCTACTCCTACTACACAAATTGTTTGAAAAACTTTGCAAGCTGCATGATTTGTAAAAGCAGACTTTTTGCTTTAATTACACTTTAGCTTTTATGAGGCTAGGTATTTTAGGTTTTCAATGGGGACCTAATGATAAAGTTGCCAGAAAAAGAGTTACACGAGGAGAAGAAAGTAAAGCTTTTTGTTACAGAACTTCAGACCATGATCTCAAACACTAAAAATGCATGATAGAAAAGTGAGAACTAAAGTATAAGGATGTACATGGGATATATCAGTAGATGAGATGGCGTTCCTTTTTCTCAAACAACTGAGGTAGGATTAAGTTCACATAATTTAAGGCATCAAATTAGGTGCCTGGTACAAACATGTTCTCTAAATTCCCATTACAATCTGTTTTATGTTCTTGAGACTGTCAATAATACTACAACTTGCTATGACAGCTTTCCTCTGGATCTCAGCTAGAGGCTATGATAGTTATTTTGCTTTCAAAGACCACTGAATAAAATGTTGCAAAAAACGAGAAAGTATTTTTAATGTACTTTCCATCAGATAATGAAACATATGAGTCATATTTCTTCCTAGACAACAGAAAATAGCAGTTCTCTATCAAATCTTTATCTTTTCTTTCAGAGGCATGTCATTTTTTCCACTTGTTTGCTCCTACAGAAGAAAATACTAAACTAAAATCACAATTGCTTGAAATTATGATCGACCTTCAACAGTGTTTCTGAAGTACTGTTAAGACTTTGAAGAACAGCTCCTCCAAAAATAGTTAAAGGATTGACAGCTAAACTGAATAACAGTGTCTTCAATATTCTGTAGTCTTTTCTGTACATGTGTTTTTTAAAAGGTTCTATATTGATATCTCAGTTTTATTTTAAAACAAGTGTACCGTATCCACTGTCACATTTCTTATTTTTAATGTCTCTGATACTCAAATGTATAGACAGAATTTGTGTAGTAGAGAGATGCCTGCACTCACTACAACAAAAACATCTTACTATATAAACAAATGTATGCATAGTATGAGTGTTTAGTATATGAAATATATAAACTCTGACAAACCTCAAGCTAAAACAGGGGGTACATAATGAAAGAACTACTAAAAGAAGACTTAGTCAAGATTATAATATTTTCTTTTGAGAACCATTATTAAGATACTCATGGTTTTTAATCTTTTCTTACTAACACATACTTCCAATGGGACACTATGGTAGGATAGTGGCAGCTACCAGATACTGTATTCCTTAAATGCTTATTGGAATTTCCTAATGAGGGCAAATAACCAGCCTGTTATCTTCCTAATGTGATGATGTGCCAGCCGTAATTACCTGTCTTTCCAATGAAATTTTGTCACACTCCAAATCTTGCTTCATAGCTCTTTCCTGAAGTAGCTCTGTCCTCATTTGCTCAATCTATTATAGAAAGAAAAGACAGACATTTTAATAAAATATTTAATTTACATTTATCTATAGGATACTGTGCGTATGTATACATAAAGTACATATACCTACAAAATGAGAAAAAAATTGCCCTTTCTTAGAACTCAAGACATATGCCTGGTTTCAGATAAAGTTTACAATTACAACCTTGAACAAAATTTTCTACTTCAGTAAGCCCATGTTATTCCCAGTGCTTACTCTAGGCATGTTCCAGCCACACTGGGTATTGCTGATGTTCAGTCGATATAATGTGTAGCTGGGAACTGAACGCTAAAATGTTGCATGAGAGACGTATGTGTCAGGGAACTGAGTTCTGGAACATCACATCAGTCTTCAAACATCTTCTGCAGCTGTTCTCTTCATACTTTAGTCTGAAGCTCTGAAATGGCACCTTACCTTTCAGCTGCTGACTAGTCTACTTCAAAGTTTCATTTTCTTAAACACAAACTGGTAACTGCAGAGAAATGCCTAGAACTCAGTGAAACAATCTACAGACAATTACAGTTTTCTGTGTCTGTGAGAACAGTAAAAGCTCTTTTTCAACAGACTCTGACGCATACTGGATATGAACACTGCTCCCCTCCTCCAGACAATTTTATGTCTGTGATACCTGGACAGCACCGACTTCTGTATTTGAGGAGGGAGGGGGGTTTTGTTAAAACACAACTTTTGCTACAGTTTCTGTAAATATTTCAGTTGCATATTCAATAATGAAAAGGAAAGTATATCATCCATATATAAGATGTTAAAAAACTACCTGATGAATACAGAGTTAGTTTGTTTTATCTTACTATTAGACTTGACTGGAGAAAAAAATTCTGAGGATCAAAGAGAAACTCTAAACTGCCTAACAACTGCTACTGAAACTTTGGGGCTAATGGAAAGTTTGTATGGCCCAAATACTTTTCTTCCCTTTCATTCCTACTGCCCTCAAGTCTTTACAAATGCCTTTGCAGGCACAGCTAATGTTACTACAGCAATTGTGCTTTTCCCTGAACAATGTTTACTGTGATGAGTATCACCTGGGGAACACAGAGAACATCTATGCCAATTAGTGTACCTGAAAAAAGACTGACAAAGGTTTCAGTGGCCACAACATTCTTCCCTGCTTTATAACAGTTATGTGTGACCTTGCATAAACACATCATCATAGTTACGCAGCATTAAGTTACACATTTATCTCACTAAAGGTCTTTCAATAGCCTTTGGGAATTCTTGTATAAAAAAAAATCCAAAAGCAATGCTAAGAATGTGAAGGTTAAACAAGTACAGCACATGAAATTCTACCTTATGCCTTAGGCCTTTTTTTTGTTTTTTACCACATCGTAATATTAAAAGATATATTTTTAGTTAATCACATGTTTAAAATAAGTCATTTACACTGTTTCTGTAGCTTTGAAATGAATATATGAATACAAACAATGGTAGCAACACATGCAGTTGCATATGTTATGTCAGTATGATTTCAGAACAGTCGAAGGCATTCATCCTGAAAATGAAGGTTACTGGACTACAAATGTTAGCAACGTGGCTGTGTTCTAAACAGTTGGGTAATTTCCTAAAAGCTCTCATTGTGGCATAGAAGCCTAATAATAATAAAGTTTTATACATTATATAGTAACGTATTATTTTATATATTAAAATAAGAATCACTCATGTATACAATAGCTGCATTTATTTATGAAATATATGGGGAAAAAAGTTATAATGTAAGGGATTACATAGAATTTCTAGCCATAAAGACAGACACAGAAAAAATAAAGTAAAATTTGTAGGAAAATGAACTGACTAATTAAAAATGCAACTGTTAACTGAAGAAAGGGGTTTTGTTTTATGTAAGAACATGCTTAATGGACCACTCTAAAGTTCTACTGTGCTCTTACTGTGCTCAGAGGTTGTGACAAATTTGTGCAACTTTTTAAAGATCTCAAATTAAGGAATTATTTAGAGGACAATTATATCTCCAAGATGACTTCTACTGTTTGTTGTTGGACACTTCACGGTAAAAGCAAGGTCACAGAAAAACAGTGGAAGAGAGAAAAAGTACTCTATCTCATTAGGATCAGAAAGCTACATGCAAATACATACAAGAGCTTGTAAAAAGAGAAGGGCAGCAGGACACAATTCTTGCTGGGGGAGGTGGAAACTGTTTTCACTTATCTCCTTGCACTTTTCATTAGTAAACACACATTAACATGCACGAAGGAAAAAAGAAATTGTCGGACAAAATGTGCTCAAACTTTTCATTTATGTCACAATAGTTAAAATAGACTCTGGGTATGTACCATGTGGAGTTTTGTGCTTCACATCCTATCTTTCCTATATCTAATATATTCTAATAATGTTAAAAGAATAACTATTTGTGCAGCTTAAGGCAACAGTTATCACAGCTGGATTTTGAAGAATGCTAACAAAGACTTGAGAAAAGCAATAGTATCAGATTTTACAAAGCTTTATTAGACATACAGCATTTTGTACCAGTTACAGGATTAGAAGCAGCTGTTGAGTTTATTATTAAAGCAACTTGGTTTCTAATAATATTTTAGATGCTACCACCATTGTTTACCATCTCACGCTAGGTTCACAGCCTATGTTTCTTGTTAATTCCTAGGTAGGG
>NW_010303650.1:17734-40175 GCF_000700745.2 Antrostomus carolinensis
ATATATATATACACATAAGTACATACCTACATACACAATTCTCAAGTATTTAACCACAAAAATTATGTTTAACAACCAAACAAGCTAAAACCAAACAAACCCCTTTGATCCTTCATAACTGAAAAGCAACCTTCAAGTCCACATTTTCATTTGTTTGGTTCCCAAACCTAGTGTCAGCTAAAGAGCAGTTACATAGCTATCCATTTGGGAATGCTCTACCAAAAGGACATAAATGATGCACTCAATGTGATTATATTCTTCTGTGTTTATTCTAAAATTGTCACAGAAACTAACTAGTCTATTTTTTACACTTACTGGAAACTGCTCTGAATTCAGTAGACTCATGGTTGCATTTTCACAGAATACAGGAGTTGATGAAGGTATCTTAAGTATTTTTCAATTATGTTTGCAAAAACAAAATGGCAAGAAGTACTTCATTTCACTTGTTTGCAGGAAAAAAAACCTGTCGTATTAAAACATGCCCTGTCCCTCCTTGCTTTAGACTCAAAGGGCAGCTGAGCACTCTAGCTTTCTATGTGTGCATGTGTCTGTTGACCATTTTGCTCTTTCCAGAGTTGCTAATACTGTATCATTTAAAAACTTATAGGATATGATCCACCTTTCCCCAAAATTTTTTTACTGTTTCCACTTTGTTGTGGTACTTCTCGCGAATGAGGTAGGGGGGGATGAGAACAGCGTCTCATGCAGCCATTCCCAGATTCAAAAGGGTGTTTCAATTAAAAAAGGATAATAACATTTCATGGTAAATGAAAGGTGAACTACCAGCCTTGCCAATGTTTATTTAAATATTTAGCTTTATGTAAAATAGAACCAGTTGTTTTAATCTGTTCTCACTAGAAATTTGAGTATTATAGTTCATGATCAGTATATTAAAATAACACGTTTATAATAATAATAATAAAAAACCAAACATTTACAGAAATACAGATATTACCAAAACAAATCCATTATAATTTCTCATGTCATTATAAATGCTTAGCAGAGCCTGAAATACTCTCTAGTAATCTGACTACTTAGTCATTCTGGCATAAAATCAAAACAAAGCAACCTTTATAACTCATGTGTGAAATGAGAAACTCCAGACCGCAAAATAAACATGTCTTTTACCCATTATGTAACATTTTGGTCACCACTCTGTATTTTAGGTTTCCATTCAGTTAGCAAATTAACTTACTATAGTACCCACTAGTGCAGCTATGACTAAGGTTCTTTTATCCCAGGCTTACAACACCAGCATAGACTCTAGTATTAAAGGCTTCCTAATTTAACAATAGCATGACCCCACGTTACTATGGGTCCTTTACATTCTGTTTCACCCAATGACTCAAGAGTCTGTACAATATCAATGGAAGAATAGCAAAAAAAGACTATATTGCAATCCCAGTAAAGTAGTAATGGTGCCTTGGTGTTTCAAGGGTGCATGAAAAAAAGCTGAGCTCTAAAACTTTCCAACTGGAAAACTGGAATATACAATTTCATTGAAAAGACATAGAAACTAATATTTTACTTTCTGTTCTCCCTCTGAAATTAAAGCTATTCAAAATAATGTCAGCAATTCTTTTTTTTCTGGAAAAGAAAGAATTGAAAACAGAACAGACTATCATGGGTGGTACCTCAATGCAAACTGTCTCCTGGACTTCTAGGAAATTACCAATGAGGTATAGTACTTAATGTAAAGCTACAGCAGTAGACATGCTGTAATGAGTTATGCATCAGTTTCACATCTTTCAGAGTGTAAAACTAAGCCAAAAAACATTGTCTAGGCCGTGATAGTCCAACACAGCCACAGCACCATATTCCTTTCCATGGACAAATCAAAACTTGTGTTAACAGTGACTACTCGACCATGAATGCTCTGGTTACTTTTTCAGACATCAGGCCCTATTCTCTACTTTTTTGCTTTATTATAAATCTTTGTAAGAGGACCTATAATTTCATGACAGTTATTTCAGAAATCTTGAATAATATTATTAAGGCCTCTTTCTTCAGAACAATGAACTCCCTAATTCTCTTAAGACTTCAATTCTCTTAAGACTTCTTCTTAAGACTGGCAATTTCCAGCAAAATGGCCTCATTTTTATCAGCCCCCTCCACTTCCCCCCACCTGCATATTCACCAGCCTTACTGAAGACAGAGGAAAAATACTAATTTATTTAAGGAGGCATACCTGGATTACTTTTTATCTTGATTGATACCTCATCATACAGTTTCCGCAACTTCTTTCTTCTGCTTATACAGTCAGGAACTTGTCTGAATTACTATGATAGGTCTCACTTAACTTGGCAAATCTCACTTTATCTTTACATTTTCTAACCATGAGACACAACCTTGTTAATAAACCCTTCTTTCCCTCTTTCTGGGCTATCTACTCATAGAATGCTTCTGGTACTAATGACTGATGTTTTCATGTGGAAAATGCTTTCCAACCGTCTTATCTTTGATATACCTTAATCAGTTTTTACACTTGTAATGAAAATAAAGCTTCCTCTCTGTCGAAACAGGCTGGCATCTTCAGTTCAGCTGACTTCACTAATTAATTCCACAATTTCCTAAGCTCCTCCTCCTTTGAAATCAAGACTATTATACTGGCCTACTTTTCAGTAAGGTTAAAAAATTGTGATCTTTCAATCTAAGATACTTTCCACAAGTAGGCTTTCTCTGATGGCCACACCACCTAAAACTAAGCTGAAGATAGCATCATTTCTGCACCCATCAATGACCACTTACTTGATGAAGCTCACTGCATCAAGAGTATCAGAGGATGATACTGGTCTTCAGCCTTTATATGCAGTCTGTGTCAGTTTTCCAGTTAGGAAAACAGGAAAAAAAGGTCTGTGATCATGTGGGGGAACATACTTAGTCACGTTTGTGAACCTTGCTTTTTTGGATTTACAAACTCTGTTTAGTATAGTATATAAACCCTGTTGCTAATCATTATTTAGTTAATATTGTTTGTGATCCTAATAACACTTTTTCCTCATCATTATACAAAAACTAGAGAACTTGACCAAGTACCTGTTCTCTGCATCTACTGATCCTCTCAGACAACAAATCCGAATTACTCTTTTCTTCATCAAGCTCAAGTTCCAGGTGAGATAACTTTTCCTAAGTGGAACAAAGAAAAGTAATTTCAACATACTACTTTCCCATCCTCTTCAGATTGCTATCAGGGCATTCTTCCTTAAACTTCAAAGTCTCAAACTGTTTGAAAAATGAGGCTTGAAAAGTGAAATGCCTCTGAAAACACATACAGAATCTAGAAAAAGAGATGGCAGGTAGATAAGCCTTTAAAGTGAATTTATTTGTGTTGCAGAAATAAAACAGAAGTTTCATTTCAGTTTTTAATCATTTCCACCAATTTCAAGAAAATAAGATAAATCCTGTAATGTTTATAGAGACTGTTTTTAGAATGTCTAAGTTACATTATACATTTAGAAGACAAATTCCATACGAGTACAATGGCATAAAAGTGTTTGTTTATGAAAGTCAAATGATAGCTTAGATGAACTGAACAGTTATGAAGCTAACCCTGTAGTTAGAATAATGATTTTATTTAGGCTCCTGAAATGAATTCATATTACATGCTAAACAGAACTTGCACTTCTAAATACTTTTGAAGTTCTGTGTGATGGACCTAAGAATGAAAATGATACAAAACTCTAGAGAAAAATAATTAAAAATAAAGTTAATTAAAATTATGAAAGAACAATTGCAATTTATAACACATCATGCTACAATAGATATGCTAACAGATCACCCATAGAATATACCAGAATAATTCTTGCAGTAGTACTACACTGATTTTCAACAACATCAAGTTATTTTGTTTCTTCCCAGGCAGAATCCATGTGAAATACCAAAATTATTTTAATCAGTTCTAATAAGATACCAACCCTTAAAAGTGTATTTTACCTCCATTAGTTTGATTTGTCTTGCCCGATCATCTTTTAAGTGGTTTTTGGCTTCCAGTTCATACTCCAAGCCTTTCACAGTCTGTTCTAGCAGCTGAGTTTTTGTTATTGCCTCATCCTGAGCTCTCTGGTGGTCCTTCAAGTTTTCTTCCATAAGACGCATCTGAAACAATAACATTATGGTAATACACTTTACAGCGTACTTTCTATAAATAAGTGATGTCAGTAAAGGGGACTGACTACAAACATGACAGGTCCAGAAGCACAACAGGGATTGCATTGTTATACACTTTTCACAGTCATTTTTGTTTTATCCACAAGATGGCACCAAGAAAATAAACTTGGATTAAATATCAGAATGAGATGCTTCACACTACAGGTTCTACAGTGACAATTATATATAGTGGGTTTATTTATTTATTTATTTATTTTTACCCAGTTACAGTAAGACAAAATTTTTACAAATTTTGAAATGGTTATATCTTTGGAACTTTTGCAATATTACTCCTTTCCTCTTCAGACTACCCATATTTTAGCTTTTAAATAATTATGTAGTTCATATGTCTTAGGCACTTTGATGACAGCATTTTATCAATGACATAACTGCTAACATATATATATGTATTAGTATAACTTTTAGATATAGTAGGGCTATCTGCTGAGGACAAAAGTTTCCTATTCTAATTCAATAAAATTGTCTAAAACCTTCACAGTACTTAAAAAAAAAAATAGTAATAGTGAGAGGGGTTTTAGATGAGACTGTGATCATTTCTTATACTCGTAACTTTACTTGTGACGTGTATTTAATATATGATGAGGGCTTTTTTCTTCAGTATACAGTCTTCCATATTCTTAATGTTTAGTGAAGTGATTATTTTAGTGATGAAGCTAAAATAACGTATTAGTGACTGTTTACAGAGTTTGCTACCTATTGCTAAGTCCTGACAACAAAATGTTGGACACCTGCACAACTTGGTGAACACCTAGTTAAGTGCAAAGGTCTGTACATTAATAGTATTTCATATGCATTAAATGTTTCAGAATTACATGGGATTGACAACTTTCAAGATTGGTCTATTTTATATATCCACAAAGAACTTAAAGGAGACACAGCAATGAAGAACTCCCATACTGCTTTGCAAGGTTGTTTCATAATTTTTCTCTAGAACAATAAGATGATACTCACGTGGCCATGATCATTACAATCCTTGGCTTTTGATGAGATTCTCAAAAAAAAAAAGTTTTGTGCAGTATGACACCTACACAAGAGGATTTTGACTGACACTAGATTCTTTTACGTTGAATAGAAGGACTATCTATTTGTACTTCTTGTTAAACACAAAAGAATAAGAGATAATAAAGACTTGCAATTATGCTGAATATTTAGTCTCTCCACAAAGTCTGCTATTTAAGCCGCCTATCCTACATTTTCAGATTTTGTTTCCTCTTTTGCAGCTAGTTGGCACAATATTTTTAAAGCCCTAGGGTTTTAAATATTGCCTCATAGGGGTGTAGCATTTCACAACTAGTAGTATTTTGACCTTTATATAGTGTATGGATTATCTTTTTGTCAAATAATGAAGGTTTATTTTGTTCTGAAATCTTTTCTTTGTATTTGTTTTGTAGTTGTAATAGATAACACTAGAAGTATTTTTCATAATAACTGTAAACACAGTGTGTATACATATTTACATATACACACATACACATATCTTATTTAAGCTGTCTCTTCTCATTTATTCAACTTAAGAACCACGTTCTCAATATTCCAGTTTTATCTTTTACATTTAATTACAAGTCTTCATCCCTTTACAAAGCCTCTCCATCCCTGAATGGAATACATATGGAAGTAAGGCAGAGTAATACATAGGAACTAAACTTTCTTCTATTGCTCTTCTTTTAAACTGAATTTAAAACAAGTTTGTTAAAGGGAGAGGGCAACATAAGAGAACTTCTAAGCAGGAAAAATGAAACTTCAAAAATATTCTACATACAGAAAACATCTGTGACCAGTGTATTCTCACAGCTTTTACAAATGCAGAACAAGTATATGCAGATCTTTAAAAGACTGGATTGCCTTTATGTCAAAATCTACCTGCTAAAAGGCAGACACTTCAAGACTGTGGTTGATTCTTGGTTGCACTGACACCTTTGTTATTTAAATCTGCAACTTGGCTCATATCAAGGAAGAGGAGAATGTATGTCAACTCCTTCAGAGCCAGAATTTGGTCTTGGTGTGTTTAGTGGGGGTTTTTTTGTTAGGTTTTTTTTTTTCCCCCCTACTAAATTAACTGCAGGGTTTGGGTTTTTTTTGTAATTCAATAATTTTTCCACATCCTGAATTCCTTCAGTAGCAGGCATTAAAAGAGCAGCAAATCATCAATGGAATCCTTGTCATATCATTAACGATACAATCATTTGTCAAACACTACATTTATCTGTCATAAACAGGAAACTCCATTGCCCTGGCAGAAGTAACATGCTGATCATCATGATGAAGCATGAAACTTGAAAGTATGCTGATAGAGATCAGTCTCTCATGATGAAGTACACAAAAGCATAATAGCAAACATTCATTGTCTTGAAAACTATCTAAGCTGAATTCTAGGTCAAAGGTTAGAATTTGTCACCGAGTTTATGAATCATTACCTCATCTTGCATCCTCATGGTTGTCAGGCGTGATTTTTCTACCTCAAGGTTTTTCTCTTTCAATTGCCTTTGCACATCTGCAAGTTCCCTGCGATTTTTCTCCTTGTATTCATCAAGCTGGTTCTGAAGGTCCACCGTTGATGTTCTTGATACCTCTACCATTTCAGACATCTGGTAAAAAAGTACATACAGTTTTTTTCCTATAATAGTGCTATAAAAGGTTCTACCATGCTTAATACACCAAAGGTTTTTTTTTCCTCCAGGTTCAATATTCAGCTCAGTATTTTCAAATGAAAAATCTATCAAACTTTTCCAAACAAATGAATCTCTACGCAGAATTGTGAAAACACAACACACTAAGGTTATTTTCTAATAGTATGTGTGGCAAGACTCTTAGTCTGTCAGCAGTTTTTCCAGATGACTGATGTAACGGAGGGTACAGCCACACTTCAGTATATCAAGTTGTAGGTTTTACATACAGATGGAAAAATAAGTATAATGCAGTAGCGCTTTGAGAATCAGCTGTGAAACTCTGAAATACTGCTGTAGCATACATTAGAAATGAACTCAAATCTTGGATCTTGTTTAAACAAAACAGAACTGTTTTACAACAGTATTTTGAGATAGTGGTGTTCCACTATTCCAGCCTTGAAAGCTTTTATTGATAGTCTGTAGGTTAAATAGGCTAATAGTGAAGTTTGCATTTAACTTTCTTTTACATATTAAAAAAAAATAATTCTTTTATCATTTGGCAGCTCATTTGCTTCTGTCTGTTAGATACTGAGATTCCTGCAACCTCTTTGGAGTGAACTCATACCTCCTCCTGCAACTTTTCAACAGTCTTGTTCAGTTGCCATCGTTCATACTCCATTTCATTCTTTATCTGCTTTAACTGTTCCTTCTGGTGAGTTTCATCGTTTAACCGTTGAGTTAACTGTTGCCGTTCCTGTGAAATGCAACGGATGTTCTCCTGCAGTAAATTAAATGTTAAATTAAAACATTTTTCTGTTGTAACAATTTAAACTGTCCATAATCTGGTTTTAATCAATTCGATGGTGCCTCTCAGACTTCATAAAAACAAACCCTTTATCTAGTCTTGTCATGTCTATTTAGAGTACGGCCATTAAGGTATTTTATTATGGGGGGAGAAGGAAGAAGTGAGAATCTTAAAACACAGATGGAAAGTAACCTGTTTAAAAAAAACAATAATAAAATATCTTAATGTAAATAATCAAAATAATCCTTAATTATAAAAAGCACTCCAAAACATTGTTTTACATTTTAATATCGGGAATATAAAATTTTGTTGAATATCTGACACCTATGATGCTTACTTTATTGCACTTCAAAAAAGTTTAAATATGAAAGCATGGTAGTATTTCTGTACACAATATAGATCAGAATCTAAAAAAATAATTGTTCTAAGAGAAAAGAAAGAACATCGTCAAATGTTAGAAGTTAGAGATTTTTTTAGATTTGTTGTCTCTCTTATGTTCCCATATAACCCGTATAAAAGACATCTCTGACACAAACAGGACTTACAGTGGATGCCTAAGAATTGTATATACAACCCTAAAACATGCTGGGGGCTAACAGATGTCATTTCGCAAAGTCTAATTCTACACCAGAATTGGTTTAGCTGACACCAAAAGATTTTAAGAATGTTTACAAGGCTCAACTTTAGCACTTCGGTTCTAAAAGCAGCTGAAGTCTTGGGATCCTGCTAATGTGCCATATCTGAACAGGTTACAAAAACCTCATGTGTGCCCCCCTCCACCAGCCTTTCACAGATCATTTAACTTTACTGTTCGTTTACACAACCTTGAGAAACAAACTCTGCAGACACAGCTTAGTGAAATATATTGTGTCAGAACAGCAGTGCAAGCAGGATGCTGTTTTGCTGTTTCAGTGTGCTGAAAAGGGAAGTAAACATCAGAGCAAATCTGGTCACTCTCTTTACTTCAGAGTTATCAACAACATTAAAAAAACCTAAAAACAACCAACCAAACAAAAAAATCAATCACTATGAGAAGAAATCTCATCTACTAACAAAGGCAATTGCCAAAGTAATAATAGGTATTAATAATTACAATATTTAAAGAACACAGTAACAGGAGGCTCGATGCAAGCAGTGGTAGGTCACGCTAACTCTTGCCTGATTTTCAGATATGTAGCAGACTGAGATGCTAGAGACTGAAATTTATTTCCTTTGATTTACTGGACCCGGTAAAACTCCTATCACTTTCCAGCCTTCCCTTCTGTTAGATCACATTTATTAGTGACTGGAGAAAGCAAAGGCTTCTCTGTGTACATATAAAGTACAAGACCGAAAAAAATTACACTAGTGTTGTTTCTTATCAAATCACTCAGTTTTTAATGTATAATCAAATGGTTCACACGTACAACCACTCTCTTTGGAAAAGTGTATAACAGGTGACTGTTCTCTGGGTTTGATGAATTCTGCTTGGCCGGAAATCATGGTTTTCTTACCCCACCATTCTGCATAATTTTCTTCTCAAGACCTATTTAATAGATATTCATATTATGACCTGTATTATTTAACTAGTAACATGCCATTGAGTAATTTATTTTTCAAATAGTGAAATTACCACTAAAGCATAATAAGGTCCTTGTGTTTTTGCTAAAATGTAGCCAGCAGAAAACTTGATAATGTAGGTATAGGGTAAAAATATTCTTCATGAAATCTGAGCATTGCGACAGAAATTATCTATGTTTCAATAAAAATTCTGCATTACAAACAGATACTACTTCACTCTTGTAATATTATTCGAGGAAATAACATGTCATACATAGTTTCTCATCAACAACCACCTTCCTCAGGCAACAGAAATTAGGATATGGTATTTCCCTTTTCTACATTAGTTGATAAAAGAGAAAAATACTGACAAAAATTAGCATGTCTAGCTTAACATTAATATTTGGGACAGACTAATATGTCATGCTAGAAACACTGAACTTCCATCTATATCACTTTTCTTAACTCAAGCATAAAAAACATGATGCAATGTAAACACTGCTACTGACTATCCAAGTGCTGCAGTTTCCTCAGTGTCTAGCCTTTCAACACACTATACTGAATTTCAGTATTTGAAATTTGGGGTGTCCTACAGGACAGCTTCAATAGTCAGCTCAAGTAAAAGCCCTAATTTGAGTTCCCTTCACATACCAAAATCCTTGAGTACTTTTCACTGGAACTGGCTGCCCTGTCAGTTACAGTATAACCACAAGTCAAGTAAACAGTTTGTCATTTGCCAATTTAAAGCCAATCTGTAGTGGCAATTAATTCCTTTGTGAGGAAGCTTAAGTGTAATTTCAGTGCAAGTGAGGCTAACTCCACAGCATTGTTTCTCAGTTTCAGGCTGGTGGACAGACAGCAGTCCAGAAGACAGTGAGCCATAAAATAACAATAGAACACACTCAAATTTCCAGACACAGAGAAGAAAAGAAAACAAAATGGCAGAAAAGTCATAACTTGTTTTCATAGTAACCTATAATATTATTGCAATACTTCCTTATTTTTCCAAGCAATATTAACTGAACCTTCTCTTTACAAAATTAATAATTCATTTCAACTGATAACTGAAAATTAAAAATGTATTTAAACTTAGAGTGCTCTGAAATACTAATTCTATGTGCCTACCATTATTTACCACAATGAAAAGATAAGTTTCATAATCACAGAATCATAGAATGGTTTGGGTTGGAAGGGACCTTAAAGATCATCCAGTTCCAACCCCCCTGTCCTCAGCAGGGACACCTTCCACTAGACCAGGTTGCTTAAAGCCTCATCCAGCCTGGCCTTGAACACTTCCAGGGAGGGGGCATCCACAGCTTCCTTGGGCAACCTGTTCCAGTGTCTCACCACCCTCACAGTGAAGAACTTCTTCCTAATATCTAATCTAAACCTCCCCTCTTTCAGCTTAAACCCATTTCCCCTTGTTTTGTTTTTTAATCTTCCACCCATGGAAATTATTCTGTATTTTGAAAGTATAATGTAAAAAGCACAGAATACTTGGCATTGCCACTCATAATGTTGGTATAATTGATATTTTTTAATACCATAGTATTTGCCATCAGTTAGTACCATATATCCTACAGTTAAGGAGCATAATAATGATATTAAATTATTTCCTTTCCCAAGACAGTTCTCAAGAAACTTCCAAAGTCTTCTCAATGTTGCAAAAATGTTAAGATGAATTTCATTTCTTGAAACAGTGGACTACAGAGAAGCTACCCAAAACCAGAGGTTATAACACAGCATGAGACACTACAAAAAAATACTATTGCTTGACCACCCATAAAGAAAATTTCAATGTATACTGAGGATTATTTTAGACAAAAGCATTAAAACAAATTGTCTATAATAATTAAGTGTATAACAGCTTTAACATTACTGAGTAGCAATTTGGGATGGAGGAGGAATAGATTTGGCCATGTTTACAGTAACTGTTACAATTCTATTCATATTGTCATTGTCTTTCTTATCCTAGTTCACCATTAAAAGTAATTTGTATTATGTAAAAAGCAAGATGAGCCAGTCAGGAATTAAGTTTCCACTGTGATAAGCATTATTACTGTGCCAGTGCCAAAGTTTGTCGTCTGAATTGCCAAAGGTAACACAAGGCCAAATCAGCCTACTTGCACAACATTATTCATTAAAACAAGCAAAAATCTAAAGACAGAAAGACTGAATTGTTCTAAACAAAAGGGACTGCTGATTACATCCCGAAGTCCGTTAGTGCTCTTATCCGCTGGACAAGAACAGTGTAGAAACAGACAGAAGATTAAATTTGGAGTGCTAGAAATTAGACATAAGTTGTGAACAAAATGACAAGACAGACTCTTCTATCTGACACCTTTCCTGGATATCTTTAATTTGGAGACCTAGCCTGGAGGCAGCATTACTTGGCATGATGCCCCGAAGGATGCGTAAACAGAAGAGAAAGAATACACTTTTCAAGCATCTTGACCCAAAGCTAATCAAGACGCAGGAGATGCATATGGTGCATTGATTCATGTTGTGCAGGAAGGTCAAGTCAGACTGTGATAAAGGGAGCTGCTAAAGAACACTGCTAAATGCAAGCTAAAGATGAGCAATGGGCCACCTATTGTGACTGTGCAGACTGTCAGCTATCCATACAAGCAAATTTGTAGAATCAGTGAGGTAGAACAGATAAACAGACTTAAAAAGAAAAAAAAATGAACTAAATGTCTCAGATTAAATACTAAGAAATACTTAACATACCAGTTAAGATAATCTTCCCTTGGTTTATAATCAATTTACAGAAAAGTTTCATTTTCAGAACAGTAAAGTAAAATTTGTGTTGAAGACAACAAGGGAAAATATATGTTCAATTAAAAAAAGGTTGCTAGCAATGTACACGTATCTTACTTTTGAGTCCGACTTGTCTGATAGAATCACTTAAAAATTTTACTTCCAGAAGCAAAACTAAGAGAATTCTAAACTATCTGATACTGCAGAAATAGATGCTTCTTCGATACATTTGAAAGGTGAATTACAAAAAGGTTTGCAATTTCTTTTTCAGATACAGAATATGCTGTCAATACGAAGACTTTTAAGATTTATACACATTCATCTCCTTACGAAACAGATCTAAATTTTCACTTTATCTGAATCATTTCATCTTTACTCATATGCAATATTGGCAACAACCCTCTCCACTGCTCTGAAGGAGATGCATTCTCCACATAATTAATTTCTGGCTAATCTGTGAGAAAGCATAGCCTTTCCTGGATAGAGCAGGAAAGTCCTGAGCAGACTAAGGAGCAAGGGGGAAAAAGGACTTCATACAGAGTTTAAGAGGCTGCAAGTCCTAGTGATATGTGTTAAATTTCTCTGGTTTTGCAATAAAATATACCAGTTTCATGCAACATTTGCAAATAAGACAGATTTGTAAAAAATAAAGAGAAGCCAATTTCCTGATATTTGTCTACTACCAATATTTTTATTTCAATCCAAGTACTGCTTCTTATTCTTTTACATGTAAACACCTACAAACAACCAGAGCTGAATGATCATTCAAAATAATAAAACAGATTTATAAAACCTTAGGCAGTTTATTTTGTGATTCATCTCCCTGAAATTTTGCTAGATCCAGGAAAGTTAAAAAAAATATTTATTTTTAGCGAGAAAGCAATTTTAGATGACGCTATGCTTTCAGGAAACATTTGAACATTGCAGTGTGCTTACTCTGTAGAAAGCACTGGTGAGTCAGGTAAACAAACAGGAAATTTAAAATATAAATATTCCAAATTGCTCTCATTCTTACCTGCATATCTTCTACTTGGCTTTCCAAAGACATTTTTAACACTAATAATTCCTTTGCCTGCTTTTCAGCATGTTTCAAAGCTTCTTCTAATTGTTGCTTCTCTTCCTGCAATGATACAATTTGATACATTTAAGAACTAGTGGGAAGACTTTTAATCTGAGAAACTGAGCTCTCAAGTATGTTCACTCTGGCCTATCACTGATCTCCCCAATTTCAAGCTATGGCTTGCTTTCACACTTGTTTTCACTGGGGAAATCTTTCCTATATATGTCAGCAAAGTGCACCATGCTTCTTGACAACCTGCTGGATTTGCTTATCCTTCCCAATAACATTGCTCATCTTCCTCTTTGTCAGTTTTTGTTCTACAATGTATCCTCTGCAAATCCTTAAAGGGGTTTATTTTTTCTTAACTTACCTCATATCTCTTTACTTTTTCCTTCACCGAATTTTCTTCTGCTTTCATATTATCAATTTGTTTGTGCAATTCTTCAATTGTACTCTCTAGCTCACCAACTGTTCTCGTCAACTGTTCATTTTCCACAGTCAGCTCCTTGACTTGGTTTTCTATGCTATCCCGCACCTCTTGTGCGGCGTTTCTTTCATCGGCAAGGACAGCAGCACTCTAGTGGAAACAAATTACATTACATCTTTAAAAAAAAAAAAATTGATGCTGTTTTACAACAGAAGTTTCATATGACACCACAGCAAATATAGCTAGGATATAACATTAAAACGTCAACAAAGAATTTGTATGCATTACAAACGTATTTTTCTACTCATACTACTGCACAAGAACACATAAGGAACATTTTTTTTCCTTATGCATACCTACGGCTAAAGTAACATACAACACCTTAACAGCCTCACGCCTGCCACCACATATTTTCACCTTAATATCTTAATCTTTATTCCCCTAAAATACTTTCATTTGCAAATCCCATTATTAGGTAACTCCAAGTAATCTAAAAACTTATCAGACATCAAGGAAGAACATATTGATGAAGAGTGTCTTCCAAAGCAACACAAAATTTAGGCAGTCCTGCCCCACTGCTTATTGCAAAGCACTAACATACAACACTCTACATCCATGCAATTATTTGTGGGGCTGCAGAGTAAATAAGCTTAGGGAACAGGATCAACTGTAATAAATACACACAGAGATAAATATAAAGAGATCTTGACATTAAGAAAAAAAAGAGTGGGCAGAGGGAAGGAAGCTGTTACTGGAAAAAAGTCCCCATCCATGCCAAATCATCATCCCACAAAGTGCTGTGCCAGCACAGAAGAGCAGATGGTGAGCAGGCAGGCACAAGCAATAGAGTCTGGAAGTACCTTACAGTGGTACTGGTGCAGCTCTACCTGCATATCATAGAGTCCATACTTGGGGCTGTACTTATTCAGTAGAAGTTCTACTTGGTTTTCAGTTACTCCCTAAAGATGGAAGGAGTTCAACTTGTGTTTGTAAAGATACACTTTGTTATTTTTTCAGAAACTCAAATCAATATACAGCACAAAGACAAATTATAATAAATTATTCATCATAATTTGTCACATGTGGTGATGGATTGTTTTTGTCAGGGCAACTAGCTGCAGCATGTAACTTTCATCTAATCATCACCTTAGTCCCACCACTTATGCTTTCTAAAACACCCTTCCATTTGTTGTGGAAACCATGAGTGGAAGTATGTGTCTATATTGTTATACTATCTATACTGTTACACTATAACACAGACCAGGTATGTACTTGTAAACATTTAATTCTGTGGAGTGAAGAGCTGGAAGGATTTAATCTTTGCTCTCCGTTGACTTGTCAGTCAGAATCTCCTCCAAAGAAGATAAAAGAATTCAAGATACAATTTGTGGTTCTTGCTCTTGGGCATTCAGGGTCTGACACACAGCAGTACTGTACAAGGATCTGGCTCTCATGTATAGGCTTACTCCCTTCTACATTAAGTCCTTAAACAATACTAAGAACATCGGAACAGACATACAAGTCAATCTAGACCAGTGCTCTCTCCAGTGGCCGTAGCTAATATTTATGGACAAAAAGAGGAAGAAAAACTACAGGGTGAGCTTTTCCACACCACAAATGCCCAGCTCTCACTCTTTTTCCTCCACATATGTATCATCCATTAATTTCTCTCATCCTTTCGGAATCCACTTATACCTTTGGCTTCCACATTATCTGGTTACAATAGGTAATTACACATTAATTACTGAAGCATAACATCTTTGTGTGTGAAACTGTGTTTATCTGGGTGAAAACAAAAGAAATCCTACAGAGCAGTAAGAAATAATTTTGTGAAATATATTATGAAAGCACAAAAACCACTTCTCAGTTAAGCTATTTCTGATTGTAGCTCCTGATTTCCCCCTCCCCATCAGGAGTAAGCAAAGTTATATAAATGGGTGTTTACAAAGTGTACCCTTACTAGATTGTTTTCTAGCAGCAACAGCTTTAAAATCATGCAAATTAGTTTGATAAAGCAGTAACTCAGAAAACATTCAGACTGTCTACAGGGTCAATGAACTTATTATACAAAAACTGGCAGCATAAGCAGGCTGACAAGTTCTAGTCTTTTGAAAATACTGAAAAAACTTGTTCTTCTAGTTACACGACTAGTTAAAAGCTCTGAAATAAATTTCTGCAGAAGCTTTAAGTTCTCATATACTGAAATTTCAATAGCATTTATATATTCCTTTAATTTTTGCTTTTTGCATACAGCCAAGTTTTACTAATTAGCAAGCACTCCACCAGTGGCTCCTTTTTGTCTCATTTCCCCTTTCTGGAGCTGAGTGAAAGCAGCTGAGGCATGCTGGGGAGTTCAGGGAAAGGAATGTTGATTTGTCTGTTCTTTTTCATCCAACCGCCTACACAGGGCTGCACAGTAAGAGAGGACTGCGGCAGACGCACACTGCACCTGAAGATTCCACTACCTCATCTACCATCGTTTGCTCTACTCCACCAACACAGGAAGCATTATTTACTTAGAAGTACACGTGCACACACACCAAGCAAACAACTAAAAAACCCCACAGATCTACATACATAAATACATATATATATGTATTTAATCCAACAGGTTCAAAATTAAGTTCAGCCTACATTTGATGCAGTCATATCTGGAGATCTACTCCAGCCTGCCTTGTGCTGTATGTATCTTAGGATACTGTTCCAGCCACTAAAATGAAAGTAAACTGGTATTCTCCTTCCTTTTTCACTGTGTATTTCAGTAAGTTAGCAAGATGCTAGGTGAATATATATAAAAGGTAGAGAAGTATAAAGGGCAAGTTGCAACTATTATCTTTATTAACCTAATTTAAAATCTTGGAAATAAATTAGGTACATCAGTAAAACATGCCTGAAGTTCCAGCTGCCTGAGTGACTGGCACTTAACCAGCAGATCTCCACAGGTCTCTGATGACCTTGGCATCATTACAAGGGTTACACCTTCCCATGAATGAACTGCTCCCAAACAAATCCTCTAACATGTTAAGTACAAAATTCCTTTTTTTTTTCACCTGGAAGGGGTATGTCTTAAAAAATACCAGCAATAAACATAGACGTTCTCTCACACACACACTTTTTCAAGATGGTAGGAAAACTCTCTTAGTATATATGGGGAGTTTAACTGTGTTGTAGTTGGAGAGTAGGCATTCTTCTTACATGGGGAGAGCAGGAGAAATTTTCTTCACAATTCACATTTCACTGTACACTATTGTTTCAACATCTTCTCAACTTGTTTCAGATAAGACTGAAAAGAAACACAGGAGTATCTATTCTATCAGCTTACCTTCCACACTTGTACTATACACATAAGGCATGGAAGATCACTTTCAGGATATCATTCAGGACAATATTAGAAAAAACAATACACAAGTATCTTCAATTTGATAGTGAAATATAAAGAAAGTCAAGCCACACAAATACAATTTAGATGTTCTTTAAGTAGAAAACACTCACATAGCATCATTTCTCCAAAAGAGTCTCATTACACAGCCGGGTTTAAATAGAAAAAAAAGCCTATATTTGTTTACCCCTAGTGTACCAAGAATTGTGTGCAGAACTCTTCACTGGCATAAAGGAAGCTTCTGGATTATCATAGCTTTTGACAATATATGCCATATCCTGTGGCATATTGCCACAGAAAGTTAGGGTATCAAAAAACTCTGAGCCCCTTCCCTTCTTCTATCATCCACTGTTAGTCTTATCTGGCACCCCATGTCACCTTCTACCTTCCCTCCAGGTCTTCTCTTGGGAAGACAGGTCAACATGATAAAGAAGAGCCCTAGGTATTATTAGAAAGGATATGCAAAGCACTGAAATGCAGTTCTGATAGACCCTGTAGCAATTAGGGGAGAACCCGGTGGAGAGAGAACCCTATCCATATATTGAACAGCTACATGAGGGTCAGGCCAGAATCATACATAGACGGTGCTGAAGCAGAAAGATTGTTGTGTCCTTTGACGACGAAACCTCACCATGCAGGCAGTGTACTCAACCAGCCCTAAGCAACTAGAAATCAGTGTTACTCACAGAGAAACCATACATTAAATTTACCACCATTAGAGATGGCCCACTATATTCTGCATAAAATTTCCCTCATACAACATGCCAGCAGAAGATACAAAAAGCACTGCACTGAAATTACGGAGAAATGACTATGTACGTTGACAAATTTTGAATGCCAATTATTGCACTTCATAGGCTAAAACTGAAAGTGGCAACAGCATAGACAGTTTAAACTGTACAACAGATGGTATTTGCTAACAGCCAGCAGTAATCCTATTCTCTTTGGTCTGTCTACACGAGCAAAAAGGCACAGCTTTCATTTAAAATTCAGTGTCTGGCTCACACATTCAAAAAAGGAGTTGAAAGCTGTTTGCAAAAGCACTGAATTAGAGTGAGTTAGAGTGATGAGGACGAAAGCAGAAGGATAACTGAACACTACAGGGCTAATAAGTACAAATGAGGAAAAAAGCCAGAGAGATGTACAGATTGTGTTGTGGATCCATATCCTTCAGTCCACACATTACTTACCTGCAACGGTGCTGTACGTAAACAGTGTGAGTTAACAAAAGATTCTTAAGGCTTAATGACACTACTTTAATCAATGACTCCTGTTGGTACCCATTCATAAATCCTCTACATTGCTACATTTAGTATTTTGGGATGTTGATATAGTTTTCGCAATAATTCTCACTAAGTTTACATAAACTTAACCCATGGTAACAGAACTAGGCAAAGGTCACAAAGTAATGATTTAAGTTGAATATGAAACATTAACAAACGTGTTAATATAACACGATCTCTTAGTTCACAGAATTGTGGATCAGCCACTTCAGAGAGCTGAAATGAGATTATGTACATAAACACACACAGAGCACATAACAGACAAAACTGGTTAAACAAGGTTCTTGAAGACAAAAGCTGGAATGAAGAATGAAATACTGTATATTCAGAAAATCCCTCCATACAAAAAGAAAAAAAAAATATCAAAAAACACTAAACCCAAACAAATTACAAAAAACACCAAACACCCCCCAAAAACAGGGGGGAAAAAACTGTATCAAGCTTTCAAGTGGGCTCTTCGGATCTTTGCTAGTTGTGGCAGTAAGTTTTAGTAAACCAACTTTTTACTATATTATATTATGGAGTTATATTTATGTAAGGTAAAAAACCCTATAGCATTTTCCTTGTTAGGTTTGTTTGCTTGCATTTGCTTTGTCTTTCTTTTCAATCTGTTTGTCCTCTGTCTTCCAGGGCATTCAGTGCCTTCTATTCCCTAGGTTTAGCCTGTTTCACATTCACATTTCCATCTTCTCAATCTCTGAAGGAATAATACCTTCCTCTTAATACTCACATCCTTGTAGACTTCTTAAACACACTCATACCTTCTTCTCATTTATTATTTAATACATGAAATATTTTATTATGCTTTCTCAAATTTTATCACGATTAAATTCACGATTTAAGACACAGCAAGCCTTATTAGCAGACTTAAGCTACAGAGATGAGGTAAAAGATGGAAATTGGTTGCAATTTTCTGAAAAAGGAAAAAAAAAACCTGTCTAGAATAAAGAAAACATAGCTCTAATGATGAGGTCCCACAATACAAAGTCCTCTGTGACTGCTTGAAGATAAGCTTCTGCATTCTGATGCTGTCATTGTGCCATACTGCACACCCAGTAGCTTTACTTACTAGCCCAGCAATGGACTCAAACCACCATGAATAAAACAAGTTATCAAATCCTAAAAGAAAGGTCCACTGCAAAAAGCAGTTTCTGACCACAAAAAAAAGATCATGGAGGAAAATAATCTATATGGTCAATAACCATTGACATTTTCTCATACATAGGATTAGTCTATCAGCTTGAGAACAGTTTACAGTGAAAGAGGCTGGTGCTGCTGAAATAAGGGAGAGCTGCAGAGATCAGTGAGGCATTCAGAGAAAGGATAGGTTTACAGCTAAGGTACCCAAATACAGCCCTAGAGAATCTGGAGTCTCTTCTTGTCTCTGCCAAAGAGCTCCTGAGGCAAGTCACTCAACCAAAACTTCCCAGAGTGGAGCAGTAACTGCATACTCCTTAGTTTCCTTGATTTGAGACACTAGGGTTTGGTTTGCAAAGTCTTGAGTGCACAGTTCCAACCAAAGTCAGCAAAAATTGTACCCTGAATATATCAAGGACTGTATAATAGTTAACATTATGTTAACCTAGGCACCCAAGTTTAAACATGCACAATTAGTGGATCCTTTAGACAGCAATCACTCTACTTCTTACTGTCCTACACTTAATATGGGGAATAACATTACTCATGAGCTTCCAGCTGTGCTGAGAAAAGGAATTAAAGTTAGTGAAATAATCAATATAATTCTTCCTTCAGAGGAAGTTTTAATAGTCTGTTCTGAGTGCAAGAATAGATCAAAGTCTGAAAAACACTGATAAATTAAATATTTAAGATTTTGTTTAAGTGAGTACAAAGCTACCTTTAACTCACATGAGGTGGATAAGAAGAAAGTGAGAGAATGCATGCACATAGATATGTGTACTATTTGATTTGGTATGTACACCTGATTTATAAATTTTCATGTAGCATAGGTCTGCTTATCTGAGCCCACATAGTCACAGCTGCTGGAGTTCGTACACATGAGGCATTTAATTTTCAGCTTTGGGCCTAAGGAAGTTACTCTCCATAAGGGAATTTCAGCAGTGAAATTCAATTCCCTCACTTCTCATCCCGCTCCTTTCCTTAGGTGCTTAGCCTAACAAGAAATTAATCTAATAAAGTTTGGGTTTATGTCATTGCATACAGTTCTATACATGTCCAGAAATATTTAAAAATATATTAAAATTAGTCAAGACCGAGTTTAAATAAAGCAATAAATGTTGTTCCAAATCCTTTGTTGCAGAAAACTCAGTAAAGCAAATATATTTATACACTATTCTACTCTCAACTTTGGTGCAAGCAGTGAACAGATTTAAAGAATCAGAAAAGAAGCTCAGTTATTACAAAAGGCATCAAAATCCTCTCCACCACTCATTATTGTGTAAACCCAAAGAAAGTGGACAGAACACACAAACAGGGTCCTTGAGATGCAAATGAAATATTGTATTTCAACCTGAATGCAGCAAAAAATCTCTCTGATAGGAATGCAGAAAATGTTCTGTGGCTCCACACCTTTTTTTACCACACCCTCAACACTGGCAAAGGCATGAGAGTGGTTGTGTAACTGATCATTAAAAAATGGCTTTGGCTGACTTCAGTGTTCCAGCTGGTGAAATTCCCCTTTGGCAGTGACTGCACAGTGTGGGACCTTTTGAGTCCTTTCACAAAATACAGGAAGAGCTAAAGTGAGGGGAAGCTAAGTATCTCATTCACAGCTTATTAGAATTGTTCAGTTTTGGCTAGATTCAATGTTTATTAGGCACAACACAGCCAATTTTTCTAAAAACCTTTACATTTCCTTTCAGAACCAAGTTCAACTGAGTAAAACTGAACTCAACCAATTAACTGTTCTTTAATTGCCATACTTGAAATACAAATCTAAAGAATAAATCTCCATTCAAAATGAGCTAGAGCACAAATAGGAGTTTTTTTAATGGAAGTAACAGACTTTCAAATATTCTTTCCATATTCATACTTGTGTAAACAAAGTAAATGACATTATAATCTTCCAAAACCTTCTGAAAAAAAGGGAACGGTGTGGCTTCTCGCTTCATTCTGTTCCTGATGTGGAACACTTAAGGTATCAAGGAAGATATTGTCTGCTGAAACCAACTCTAAAGTCTCATGAGGCGCATTTTTAGGGTGATGCTGGACTAGCTGTTTAACTTCTTGAACTACATGCAAAAAGTTTCATGTGGCTTCAGGCATTCAGATCTACCCAGCTCTCTCAGATGATCCTAAAGGGGCAGCAGTGATGGAGATATCAAATCCCTTTCTATTGTCTTTTCCTTTCCTTCTTGTATATAAACAAAACAAGTTTAAATAAAACAACTAGACACTGATTTCCCTAGGTAACATGCAGTGATTTCCAAATAAAGAAAAGAACAAAATGAACATACGCCGAAAATCTGACACCCAGGAAAAAAGACAAACATACTGAGTCTCAACATATGGACAGCCCTTTAATTGTAATCCTTACTAGCTCTTTAGCAAAGACTGCTTCTGAAATCAGTATTATTCAGGTATAGTCATCTAGTTTTTAAAGCTCATTAATGCAAATAACAGGTCTTTATTTCTGTTTGTAGCTCTGTTTGTAGTTCCGGTATTTTTATTCTTACTGTACCTTTAGGCAATTCTAACCTCAGACACTATTTCTTAAAGCAGTTGGAAGCCCTGGAATGACTAACACAGTAACAATGGATAGCATGGATAATAGAATCTCATACCTCTAATAAAGGAATGTGAAAGCTCCTTAAAAGCAAAACAGACTGTTAGACTACCACCACCCACCCCCACTCCCCCCCCCAAAACACTAAAAAAAACCCCATAACCCCAACCAAAACAAAACCCCAACCAAAACAAAACCAAACACAGAACACCCAAACAAAAAAATCCAAGCTTCTAGAAGAGACTAAATGACCTCAACAGCTTTACTTACTGCTTTTCTACCTTACACTAATTATATTAATTCTTCCCATCACCTCAAAACGAGGCATAGCCTACTTTAACGCATGGCTCTGCCTTTGGAAGTTAACTATTATTAGTTACCTATTAAAAGGGTCACTGTGTTTTTATCTGTTAGTGAGGTACACTGCAATCAACTTGAATCCTCAGCTGTACTTCAAGAGATTATTCAGTAAGCAAGTGCACAAAATTACATTTCAGCTAGAGCCATTCTACTAACTGGTTAAAAATTATTCATTTGTAACAGATTAGAGACAAGACTTGTTTTCTTGCAAGACCATTTTCACCAATCTAAACATTATAATGTCCTTAATATGATTTCCAAAACTATTTAGGTTTTTTATGAGATGTAATGAAAGATTTAAAAGCCCACATTTTAAAATTGAGAATGTACCTTCCCTGTCTCCCCGCCCCCC
>NW_010303650.1:40192-66508 GCF_000700745.2 Antrostomus carolinensis
CCCCCTTTTTTTTTGCACAGAGCATATTAAACAAAATTTCCCAATACAGGCATGACCTGACATTTACAGTTATAAAATCCTGAGCCAGGAAAGTATTAATCTCTCAACCAGTAGCTGTATCAATGTCATATTATCCTCCTAGCTATATATCGTGAAATACTCAGATGGGCTTATACTAACAGTTTTTTCAAGGTCAGAAGTTGTTGCAAAGACTAAAGTAAAATATTAACGAGTTCTATGTTCACATTGTACCCTACCAAATAGACTTGCACAGTCAAACACTTCGCACACATACACAAACACACACATACTTTCACAGGACAAACCACCTGAACATTCAGTTACTGTCTTCTGCTGATAAGGATTAGAGATCCTCCTGATGGTATTAAAGAAGTATCTCAACGCACAGGCTCTCACCAACTTTCAGTAAAAAAACCAAACCAAAACAAAAAGCCAAAACACAAACAAGCAATTGCCCTTCCCAATCCAGACGAACTGAAATAGTCCTGGCTGAATAAGGTTCACAGTGGTGAAATTACTATTGGGGATAAAACAGATTTTTATTTTTTTTTTATTCTTACTTAGATGTGGTCCAATTCAACTCAAATAGAACTCTGCAGGACAGTTTTGCTCAGAAGCTTTCTTGACTCTATAAACAGCATCAAAAGCACTCAGTTGTAGTTTCATGGTACTGTCTGCATCCAAACACATGTCCCCACTAAACAAACGGAAGAGCAAATTGCATGGAAATGAAAGACCAGAGGAGCTGGAACTGAAAAAGCTTGCTTTAGCACGAAAGACAAAGTCACCTTCAGTGCACTTTAGAGTCCTATTTATTATTCTTGTTGGCAACACAGCTAATATTCCATAATTTGTTTGGTATTTCATTTAATGGGTGCCTAAAATCATGCATGATGTTATTACCAAACAACTTCATTCCCATGCACAGGACACTTACATCAAACCAAATCAAATCTGTCTCCCAGATTTTCCATATACACTTCTAAAATAGGTGTTTCCAACAACAATGCTTATTTAAGGAGTGCCTGAAGCCTTCTCTCCATCATCACACTTCTGTCTGTGCACCCTCCCTCTTTTTCCCCTACTCCACCTGTGTTTGTAGGACCACACTGGAAATCAACCAAAAACATACCAGGTTTTTACATATTTTTTTACATATATGATGTAAATTCCTTGGATTGCATCATCCAATCTTTCCAGCTTGCAATAATATAAAAAAAAGAATTTAACAGGTCAAGCAGCTTCAATCATATAAAACAAGATTTTCACACACACTGTTGGGTATTCCAGATTAATTATAAAAGCAATAATTAACATAATATGTAAGGTCACAGCAGACCACTCATCTAACTCCCTGCAGAGACTGGTTATACTTTCCTGATAGATCATATATCAAAACTCAACTAATCTCAGCCAGGAAGCATAGAGATAATGCTGGGCTTCAAAAAATCATTAAGGGTACTAATACTAGCAAGATTTAAAAAAAAAACACAACAACAACCCACCACCACTTTCCAATTAAGCATGAGAAAAGTTTTACAACAAAAATCATTTGAAGTAAAATCAGAAGAGCAGAACTGGTGCTTAGAGCAACATTAATTAATTTAATTTCACTTTTGAACATCTTATTAAACTTCCTATTAGATAGACTGTGTCATGCAAGTAAATAAATGCTATTTATAACTATCTCTAAGCCACAGCAACCCAGTCATAGAGCCATTTCCCAGGCTGTGTTATTGTTATGTCAAACAAACTACTCTTTCATTTCTTGTCAGTTGTAATTACAGTTCCATAATTGAAATACAGTAAATTACCATGCAGTAACTTTGAAAGACAGTTCACTGAGGTTAAGCTGTCACTACAATTACTGTATAATAAAACCCGATAATTTAAATGTTCTACTTTTCTCTCAAAGAAAAAAAATTAATTCAGTTCAAGCAGCTCAGATGAGTCAAATATCTTCATGATGATGTAAACAAAGAGAAACAACACATTTAAGCAAAGCCCAACAATCTCAAGTAGAAGTCCTAGGCTGCATAAACAAATCAGTGTATATAAACTTTTCTAACCACTGACGAAAATTGCACATTTAAAAACAATCCTTTAAAAGAATACTCTTTATCAGAATTCAGTCATACAATATCTACCCAGCGTCTTCCATATGTGGTCCTGTTTTGCTCATAAAGCATAGAAAGCTTTGGAAAATTCTTTCAAGTTTCAAGCACAATCTTAATTCAATTTTATGTTATGTTTTTGGCCACAACCAGTATGGTAACTGCAACCTGCCTAACACCAGTGAGGTGTAGGTAAAAGATATAAATTAGCAGGGACTTTTCTAAGTATATGTCCTGGTTTTTAGCTGAAATAGAGCTGGGTTTCTTTTTCAGAAAGTGGGCCTACAATTTTGATTTATTTGGTCAAGCACAGTTTGCCTGTAGAAATTTTCTCAAATATTTGACAGAAAAAAAATGAAGGAAGGGGATGCAGAAAATAGACAAATAACTGTCATCATAAAAATAATGTTCAAAATTTTATGAGAGCTGTCCCCTTACAAAAAAATCTTTCAATAAATTCCTAGCTGCTGTCTCTGCAAAGGTAACTTCACAAAGGACATCTTTTCAAAAACAGTAACAGATATGCACATCTGAAAACTGTTCCTTTTCTCTCTCTCTCACAAACACTTCTTTCTGATGCTGGAAGAGGCAATTCCTTCAGTTCTGTTTTCTTCCTGCCTACCTTCCAGACACCCAATCCCTGCTATTTCCCTTGTGCTGGCACTCATTTGACCATTGAGTAAACAAGATAAGCTCAATAAATTAAAAGGACACAAAACAAAACAAAAAAAACCCTAGTAGCAAGCAGTTGAAGGGGACAAGGTGGGATGATATAACCAGGGAACATGATGTGACACAAGGAGCTGAAAGTAGGAACAGTGGGCTGCAAAGAACTGCAGAGAACTGTTAGAAGCTCCAAAACTGTAATTTCAACAGCATCACTGTAAAGTACACTGGTACTTTTCAGGGTATTCTCAAGGTTTCAGTGATTCCATTTAACCCAAGACAAGCAAATGGTCCTCTGTCTTATACTCCCATGTATTATCTCTCAAAGTTTGCAATGAAGCAAATACAGTAAATAACTGTTTGAAGAAAGGGCCACAACTTCAGCTGTGGCAAACAATCAAAACATTACATAAGTGTATGAAATAAAACTTATTCCCAGCAGCTAAGAATCTCCTAGCTCAAATCTTTGCCTATTCATTTTGCTAAGAAAATAGTTGTATCTGAAAGCATCTAGTATACGACATCTATAAGAGGTATGATTTTTCCATGTAGAGATTAATTGTAATTACTTATTTCACCTCTTTTGCTTTCTCCAGGCTCTGCTGTAGATTGAGCAATTCTTCATTGTGTTGCTCTTTAAGTTTATCCATCTCCATGTCATGGCTAGATACTTCTTCTTTTAGTGCTCCTTTTAAAGCTGTAAGCTCTCTCTCTCTCTTTCTCAAAATCTCTTCTTGTTGATCTTTTGCTATTAATACCTCTTGCAGATCCTCCTTCATTTGCATCAGCTCCTAAAGAACAAAATTGAACAAAACTGAATGACAAATAGATCCAATGGATGTTCTGTTTGTGTTTCAGAGAATAAAGCATATGTTTCCCAATACCAACTTCATTTCATATGACCGATGTATTTTTGTGGCTTTTATAGTAAGCTAAAAATTTACTAAATCCTAAGATTATTAGAAGTGTAACATATAGCTAACGTTTCATATAAAGGGTCAACATATCTGATGCTGCAAAACTAAGAAAAGATTTTGATAGTGTACGTTCTGCTCTCTGCAAACAAAGCAGGAGTCAAACTAAGGTTACAATTTAACAATTCCCTTGGTGCTACCTTCTGTAGCAAACAGGTAGATAAGAACAAAGAAAAACTATTTTTTTCCCCACACTGCAAGAGAAGAGAACCCAATGATAATTCCTTGTTGTCTTTTCTGTTGGAAAGAATAAAGAAAGTTGCTTCAGTAAGTGCTGAAGACAAAACAAGTGCTTCCCAACTGAGTCCATGCCTTTATACCTTTCCTCCTTCCACCACGTTCACCCTAGAAGTCACTTCCCCTCTCCAAATTGCTGGAATACAGAATAAAAGAACACCAACAGTCAAAAATGTACAGCTTCAAGAATTATCTAATTCGGTAATTTCACAAGCTGTGAATAATTGCACTTTCAAAGAATGTAAACTTCCCCTGCACTGAAGCAGGATCAGTACATCTAAACCATTTCTGACATACATCATCTACTATGCCCCTAAAAGCCTACAATGAAAGGGATTCTACTATTGTCCCAGATAGCCATGTTCCACTGTTTAATTATCCATATCAATATAAACGTTTTCCAACACTTACTTTAAATCTCTGCAGCTAAGTCTCTCATTTCTTTTTCTATCCCCACGAAACACAGGAACATTGATCACTATCTCCTTTAAAGCAACATTATAGAAGATGTGCTTTTGACTCTTCCCTCACTCCTCCGTTTAGATTAAAGTCCTTCCTCATAGGCAATGTTTTTCAGTACTGTCACCATCATTCCAGATATTACCCTACTTATGTGCAACTTTCAACTGCAGTGACTGAGATTTAAGACAGTAATTTAAGAGATTAATCAAATCTCACCTACACAAAACAAGGTAGTTATTCTATTCAGCTTGTCTTGCATATAAACACCTTTAATATTCCTGAAATATATTGTCTATGCTTTTGCTCCCTATTTTGCATTTTAATATTTACCTTCCATTTCTTAAGATAGTTCTTTCCACTAGTATTAAGAGCAGTTAATTGTTCTGGTACTACAAAGTATTAAGATAATTTTGAATTATAATCTTACTTTTGAATCATTATGCCTTGTTACTCTTACACACCCTTATCAACAAATTTAATAAGCAGTGTTTTCTATTTCATCATCAGTATATTACTAAATAGATATATATTACCAGGGCTACAGTGAATTCCTCTTTCATCCCAAGCTTGTTCCTCTTCAGAATCTATCCCTTCTCTTCTCTCCCTGGTCCCATCAACAGAGAGTCAGCAATTTAGAGACTGCTTTGGTGAGTTCTTTTAATTTTCTTAGTTGAATCTCACATGACCTTGCCAATATGTGTATCTTCTTTAAACTGATCTTCCCTGTTCTGACCCAAAATCCTATATAACTGTTAAAACTGACCGTCATGATTATCTGGTAACAGTGGAAAACTCAGCTGTCCCTCAACTATTATGTTATTTGCTCTCCTATTCTACACAACAATGGTACTTATCCTTTGCATTCCTTCTAGTGTTAATGTAGTTATTATAACATGCTTTCTTAGGTCACCTAATAATGGTACATTGTTTTGGATTGATAGAATGGAAAAAGCTAAGGCATGTATTTCTTCTACCTGGATCTTAGTTCCCACTTTTTATGCAATTCTTCTGCATTTTTCATCCTTATGGTACTTTATAACTAACCTCAATCAGAACCTCTTTCTCCCCTTCATCAGTATGTTTTGCATTATCCAGTTCATCATGCATCTCAGAGAGCTGGTCTTGAAGATCTCTGATCTCAGTCTGGTGTTGTTCCTGCTCCATCTTCACTTGAAAAAGCCTCATCAGGAAAAATCAGACAGGATTTTTTAATTTGTAGAAATACTATTTTTTTCTTCCAAGTACTAAAAAGATACAAGTATCTATTCTCATGTTCCTCACAGGGGAATGGAATATAATGAGGCAGAAAAATGAAATGTCAGAGGGGTAAAAATGAGGGGTTAAAAATGAGGGGTAAAAACTCTTCTAAGTAGATATCTAAAAGGAAAGTTTTAGTTTGTTTTAAACCTGGTACTATATTCTTGACTAAAGCACTCAAGTGTTTCTGTCTTTTAAAGATTGGAGCTATATATTATGACCATGAAATATTAAAAGCAATTCGCAGTAAGAGGAAGGCTATAAATTCAACAATTTTTCTCTTCCTTGCAGATATTATCCCTTAAATGGTAGAAACATTTCCTACAATAACAAACGTCACTGTCTGATCCCATTAACATATTCTGAAGTCAAAAGTACTTTATTTTTCATCTAAAAGGTTTAAGAAAAGGTATAAATTCCAATTAATAACTTTTCTAGAATTAACTCACTCTTCTAGGTTTTGCCTGAGTTCCTTCTCATTTTCTTCCAGCTGCTTTTTTAAGGCTTCTTTTTCACATATACTTTCATCAAGCTGCAACTGAAGTTCTTTCAGGCTTGCTCGTGTAGCATCTCTCTCTTCTTTGGAATTTTGCTGATTCTGAATTTTGTACACCAGAAGTTAAGCAAGATAATATACTAAGCACAAATAAATTAAAGGCTCTTCTTTATTATATGAAAGAAGACATTTCAAAACTTTGATATTTTTCTCTTATAGAAGTGCTTATCAGTTAATGAATATTAAAAGCTTGCAGTGTTTTATTAAAACACACAAAGCACTGCTTTTCAATTTTAAATTAGAAATGTGGGAAGTGAAATCTCCTCAGAACTATCTAATCAGTTTCAAATATATTTATTCTTATCATAGACTCAAAATTGTTGTTCTCACGTCTTCAGAGCAACTTCTTTGAATTCAGCACTGCAAAAATAATGCTGTAATTAATAAACAGCAGCTACATGAGTAATAGTTTCTCTTTCGCTCCATGTTTGTCTCACTGCAGTCAATAGATTAACAATTATCTCTGCAGATATCTAAAAAATTTTATATGCATATGCCTAACATTTTTATTCATTGCTCCAAACGCCTTCTCAAATACTAAGGAGAAAGGGATTTCTTAAAAAGGGTAACTATGCTATGAGCAACTACACTTAAAAAAGTCGTCTGTAAAAGCACAGGTATCTCTAGATTAAAAAGAATATGAAGCAAAAAAAATTCAGCTGGTTGATCAGTGGTCACTTACTAAGAAAAGTATATTTTAAATAGTCAAAAGCTTTACAACAACAAAGTGTCGTACCTTAATTTCTAAATCCAGTTTTTTCTCTAATTCTTCCACTCTCCTTTCAAGTTCTGCTTTTTGCTCCACCAACACTTTTACTTCAGCTGAAGAATCTGAAACCTACAATTAAATAGAGATGTTAATTCCCACAAAGTCAAGATGTTCTTTGACAATTGTTTTTTAAAATCTAAAGTAAAGCTATAAGCAAGGCTAATAAAGTGTAGCATCAATTGCCTGAGCTCACCACGGACTTTTTATATGGGTCAAGCCAAGCTACTACTTTCAAAGGAACTATGATTTGATTTTCATAAAACTTCTTGGTAATTGCCCAAGGCATGTTGCAAATAATACAGAAAACATACAAACCAAAGAAAAAATCAAATTAGGCAACGTATGAATTAAACCACAAATAGTTGGGGTCAAATTTGACTGGGATAGCACCAATTACACAAAATGGACATCAAAGGGATTCATGCTTATACATCAAGACAGATTTTCAAATACTGTTTTTTGGTAATAAGATGTGGTTTGTATCTTCATTCAGGCTAATTATAGCCCAGGATAAAATAAATCAAAAGTAAGCATTTAATCCTTCTTATGCTATCACTGAAACAACTGGGCATTTCTTCACTTGCTTTAGAACTGAAAAAACTGCATCACGTAGCAGGAAACTTTTCAGTAGACAGGCTGTCAAATGCTGTTACTATATGGCTTTTAAATGATATCCTAAATTACTGCTTTTCTAAATCACAAATTAAAATACTCTCCCCACTTAGATATCTATTTATGTCACTAGAATGAGAAAATGCTCCACCATTTTTTAAAGCTATGTATATTAGCTTTTTCTTCGATCCAACAACCTTTTGATTTTCACATTAATTTTGCATCTCTCTCCTTCTAAAATGTAAAAGCAAAATGTAGAAGCTCTCACGGCAGACTCCTTTACATTCTTTTTTAATTGTTAACAAACAGATTTCCCTTAAGTCACCTCAGTGCACAATAAAAACTAAGCTATACTACTGAGGGACTACAAGAATAGTTTAATTGAAGTCAGTGAGGGGATTATAATTTTTAAAGCTGGGTCTGAACACTGTATCACTATGAAACAAGCTAAAACAACTTAAAAAATTGTTTACCTGTGTCTTTCCAGCAGCTCTTGACTTCAAAGTCTGAATTTTTTCAAAAACCAGGTTGACTTTCCTCTTTGTTGCATCATCATTATCAGCACTTCTAAAACGCAAGATAGTACAACTAAGCAACGATATGATCAAAGGTATTATTTTGTTAACATCAAAACAAATTCAGAGTGTCCAAACTATTGAAAATCATTACCACAAAAAAATTAATATGAACCAGTCAGAAATTATCTTAACTATTATTTCACTCAACCCTTTAAAGAAAGGCTGTTAAAAATTTTTATTCCAAATATTTTCTAAAAAAAAAAAATCACTAAACTCTGTAATTGCAACTCTCTTCAACACTATAGCTGTGGAAAGACAGGTATTCAGCATGTATATTATCCAAACATACTGAAATTAGAAGTAATTAGTACTAGGTTTTTCAAGTCCTGACTACTGCACCATAAAATAACACTTCAACAGCTCCCAGAACCTGCTACATAAGGAATGCAAAGAAATTCAAGTGCATCATGCATATTTTAATTCTTTTCTCCTTCCTTCATCTTTCAATAAGTTATCACTGGAAAAGTAATAGTAAGAGAGCTACAGGTGGACAAAGGATTAAATGCACAGCAACAAGAGAGCTTCTGTCAAACCTTAAGAGATAATACTTTGTTATTGTTTAAAAAAATCCACAAGCTTAAACTCCCATGAGGTATGATTTGAATTCTTCATGAACATCCATATCACATGAAGTTTAACTCTGTAAATATTTAAAAGACAAAATATATTCTGACTCACAAATTTCAAGTATATTTTATCAAAACCTGTACAATACTTTACATAAGTTCTGATGACCTGGGTATTTTGAGATCCTATAATGCCTTAAAGGACACAGCTGAAATACAGAATTATGAAACAGACATTTCATTTAATTATAGCTTTGATTTTACAGTTTCACATTTTAAATGTAACAGAAAATAAACACTGAGAAAATACAGTCTGCTCTCCAAAAGTTAACTATATTTACTAACCCTTCCTTAAGGTAATTGTAAAGTATCTGTTTAGCAGTCTCTTCATTCGTTTGCTGTGCAAGATCTTGCTGTCCTTTTAAGAGATCAGGAGTTGCCTAAAATGACAAGATAAAATGTCAAAAAATAAAATCCTATGAGGGTTGTAAATACAACCTGTACAATTTAAGTTCTCCATTCTATTATATTATGAAAACATTTATGTACTGTGGACCTGAAGTTCACAAAGATTCACTGGAGTTTTGGCTTACTGCAAGAAGGAAGCGTACTCCACACCAAAAGAAAGAAAATACCATTTTTCATCGAGTTACACATATTTCAGTATTCTACTTTTGTGCATTTATGCTTAAGAATCATCATAACACAATAATCTTCTTTGGAACCATCATCTTCCTTCACCCATACAAGAATAAGTTGTTTTACAAGCCATGTTTTCTATACCTGGAACTACAGGAGTAATTTTTGTATTTACATTTCTCCAGAAATTCTGTTAACCCACTTGGAAGTACTGTGTGATGGGATTTTGTTCTAACGAAGAGCCAAAAAATATGCATTTAACAATATGACAGTTTTAGTATGCTAGAGTGCAAAACACAACTTAAAGAGTAAATTCAAAATTACCTGTGTATTAGGGACAGATGAAAATGTTTTTACAGAAACTTTCTTGGCTCCTGAATCAGGTGGAACTGTGATTCTGTTTGGTAACAACAAAGTAGAAGTTACTGTTCTGACTTCCTCTCTCTTATTCTGTCCTGGAAGAGTAGATGACCTAAACGTTGAGCTCTCGGTATCAGGTCCATTTTGTTTATGGTATTGCAAAGAATTGAAATTGCTGATCTGAGGGTCTTTATCAGGCATTTGCAGTTTTCCAATACTTCGAGCAGTAATCTTCATCTCTTTGGAGGGTGACTTTTGATCTCTGGATAACTGCTTGCGAAGGCAAACTTTAGACGGTCTCAGTAAGTGCTCCGTTGACTTGCCCAAGCTTTTACTGAATTCACCCAAATAATCTGAATTTACATCAAGCCCTAATGACAAGGCACTATCAACACTTCTTGATCTTTTACGATCATCTGGATGAATTCTATTCCTTTTTCCTGACCTACCTCTTCTGTGAGGATCAACTTTCTTATCAAATTTTTCAATGAGCTGATTTACTCCTGGAAGCGAACCAGTGTCAATATCACGACCAGTTCCAGGCAAAAATGGGATGTATCTTCTGTTTTCATGCCGATTAACATTGTCTGCATAGATGGCATACTCTTGGTCATCAAGTAAAAATCTGTATAAGGAATTTGCAGAAGTTGGAGTAGCTGATGAGGATGATGATCTTCGTGAGTCATCCAATACTGGCCCAGATGAATCCTGTCTGCGGAAGGGAAGAACATCTGGTCTAGGTTTTCTTGTCTCCGGATAAGCAGTAGGACTAACACATGGGGAACCTCCTGCAGATGAAAATGATTCTGAAACACACACTTCTTTGGGGCTGATCGTGCTACTGGGACAATCTAATGGCTGCTTATTTTGGTCTTCTATTTCTACTGACCTGTTCAAATGTATATTTTTTGAATTTCCTTTGGTTGCCTCTGCAGGATACGTATTTGTTTTCTGTAGGGACACTAATTTAGATGAGGAAATCCAAGGTTTTGCTTCAATTTTTTCATCTGCAAAGGATTTAGATTTACTGCACACAGAAGACTGGTAATTATCCAAGTTCACATTATTTTTTTCAGGATCATAAGGCTGTAAAAGTTCAGGATGTCTTTGAAAGTTCAACAAATTGGAAGATTTCACTGTTCCATCTTTAAAATCTGATATTCCATCTTCATTTTGATCCAGATTGGTTATCTTTAGGCTTTTAAGCATACAGGGTTGTATGTGCTGTGTTCCAGGAAACTTTGTGTGTTCACTGTTTTTGCCCTCCAACTTGAAAGTAGTATTGGAGTCTGTGGTTGGCTTGCTTACAGTCTGAGAAATGACATGCTGTTCTTTTTCAGAAGGAGAAGGATTTTCTGACAAATATCCTTCTGTATTGTTTAGCACTATGTAAGGATGTCCATCAATTCCTTGGACTCTAATACTGACACCATATGACCCCATCCTAGAATTCTGCGCATTTCTAGTTTTTTGAGTGTCCTCACTTGCAAGTTCAAGAGTGACTTCATAGTCCTGCTGCACATGCTTAAAACCAGCAAAATATGGCTCCATGATTATCAGAGGATTCTAGCTGAATAGAAGAAAAATTACAAAAATGTCACTGTTTAAAATACTTTAGATTATTTCATTAATTACTTTATTCCACCATTCAGTGTGACTATGAAGACTAACAGTAATAAGCAGAGAAATCAATATACAGGGTATACAAAACCCAAAGCAAAGTATTGTGATACAAAGACAAATGTCTGATTGACTGATTCTGGATCAATGTAATGTTATTTTATGACTGTAAATGTTAAGAAATAACAAGAGTAACGATTAGCTACACAGAGTTGGTGCTAGTTGCTCTGGAATCAAATAACTTCAAATATAAGCAATTCTAGTACAATTTTTTGAGGCAAAGCAGTTTTCATTTGGGGTAATCTCCACTATATTTACTGAAAGACCATACCCTTCACAAATCAATGATCATTTTATAGCCAGCAGTTAGTACCAGCCACATTAAGATTTAAACATAAGCCCAGGATAGCAAAACAAATCTGCCTAGATTTAGGTTACGTGTTTTGGATAACTAAAGCACTGCAAGGAAGGTCAATATTGTCATGCCTTTAAGTTGTGCTTTTATGTACCTGGTTTTCAACATTTGTTTCTAAAGCCATTTGAAAATAATTTTTTTCATGTATTATTGTGAGCTTGTTCCAGAAAACTTCAGTTGCTGTTTTAAAACAGATACTTTGCTGAGCAACAGAAATGGAAAAATATTGCTAGTATTTGCAAGGCAGATAGTAACTTTTTCAGAAGCACAGGAATGCTAACTCCAGCCTATATGTACTAAAATTGTTCCAGTTCTAGCACAGAGTAAAATAAATCCTACCTGTGCTTTTAATGTTAAATGCCATTATTTCTTTCTATAAGAGCTGGTTTTGTGGGTAGTTTTACTTTATTGTCTCTTGCATTTTACGAGCCAACTGTCTAGTGGCAGAGGCACTAGAGTGACAGTAAGAACTGTGTCTATGAAAGCATGGAACACAAGACTGTCAAACTGATGCAAAACCTGGAGGGAATAAACTTTTGAACTGAGCTGGAGAGTTGAGTAATCACCGGAGCCTGACAAAACCAAGATCACTAAATGATGGTGAATAATAAAGAGGAAATAGAAACAACAGGATGTCTCATGGAAAAACAAACCTCTGCAGCCAGTTTCACTCTCCTGTGTATCTCAGCACGAACCACCTCCCTCAGACAGAAGAATTATAATTTTTTTCCTGACAGTGAATTAAAAAGTTTGGCTCGATATTCATAGTATACTAGTTTCCACCCAATTCTTCCTTCTAGCAGGACAGCTCCCCTCAAAAACCTCTTCCCCTCCCTAAAAACCAACTCCAGCTCCTCCTCAACAGCAAGCTTATTTGATCTGAAGGAATCAGCATATGTTTCTCTAAACACAATGCTAGAAATCAAGTGATTATTTTACTGAAGAAAAAAAGCAGTCTTACTGTCAAAGTCTTCCTTGGATGTTAAAAGATTTGGTGAACTAGTTAAATTCACCAAAATTAATTCAGAGGTTAAATTCACTTAATAAAGGGAAGTAAACAGACACTATGAATTTGATCTCCATTTAAGACCTCCCGGAGTAGGAAGAGAAACAGAACAAGGGAAAAGCAAAGATGAGCCAGAGAAGGCGAAGGGAAGTAGAAAAAGGAAGGAACAAGAACAATGGAAGGAAACAGCAAGCACCAGTACACCTGGGCCTCCATTCTCTTTATTTCTCCATACTATTTTACCTTCTTTTCTGAATACTCACAGAATCTCTCATTAATTACACTGTTTCAACATAGAAGCTGAGGCAAAAATGACAAAGTAAAAATAGCAGAAGCTGATTCCAATCACCCAGAGTCAATGAAGAGATCACTATTGATTCAGTGGGTTTTTGACTAGGGCAGTGCAATTAGCTTCTGAGCTGCACTGATGGTGGCTGAGAAAGCAAAGGAGGAAAAAGAGATAGCGCTGTACAGAGCTGTAACAGAATATACACTGTAAAGGAACCAGACCTGGTTACACTAATCTAGTGAATGGCTGCTGGAGGCAGCAAAGGTAGAAAACCAGGTTCTCCACTCTTTCTTTAAACTGTTGAGTGGGTCCAGCTACCTTCATCAATGTCTCAAAATTGTTCTTTCTTTGCTCAAGGTAACAAAAAGGAAGTATTTTTGAAAGTCCAAAAGATGTCTTCAAATAAAGTAAGCATTTGGAAGCTTTTATGCTTTCTGGTTTTATGACTGTTATATCATACAAGGTGGATCTGAACTTACTACTATGGGTAATAATAAAATTAATAAAATAAAATTTAATAACAAATCATTTGAAGTTTTAGCAAAACAAAAATTATGAAAGAAAATTTCTCAGGCTTCTAAATCAAATCTGCATGACTGTCTACAGAAAAAGTATTAAAAAGACATGATTTTGTAACTGAAAATTGCTAACCAGGAGACTTCAAACAGCCTATGAAAAAAAGCCATAAAATTCTGTATCTTCTAAAAAGCATTTAAAGTGTCTTAACGTTTTCAGAAAACACAAGTGATTCAGAACTCTAACTTTTTATAAAGAAATCTAGTTTGCAGAATACAGTGTGCCAATACTACTCTTAGTAAGTTAAAATCACTCATGGCATATTTGCATGGGACCATGTAAGTGAAGAAACCCCATGATTTATACATAGTTGGTAGCATACACCTGCAGAAGATAAATACATGAACACCTTTAAAAAGGCTCTCCACTTAGTGATTCTAGCAAGATTAGAAATGCCACCAACTATAGGAAAGTTTACACTACACTTTAAAGCTGCATGTGTTACCAGACCTATAAAAAGCGTAAAGTTCACCTGAATTTGCCAACAGTGGCAACAACTAATAAACAAAAGAAAAAGGGGTCAATAAAAATAAACTTAAAACTTAAAAAAAGGATTCAAATCAATCAGCATAAAGATCAGATAAGCAATAAATTACAATATGTCAAATTCAAGGTGACTGCCAAAACTGTGCTTTCAAACATGCTGCAAAGTTGCTAAAAATATTAAATAACCAGAAAAAAAAATTCAAACCCCTCAAAACCAACCACAAAACACCAAAACCCCTAGTGTATAGAGGAAACAGTATTTAGGTTAATAATCTACCTTAAATTAACCATTGATATATTTAATCTGTCTCTAAAGCTGTAAAGAAATAAGTCTATTTGTCTTCTCCATCTGCATTATACTAACAAACCACTTAATTTTACTATACAAAAGGATAAAGCCTTGTAGAAATCAAAGTGCTAAACAAACAATTTTTTAAATAAAATATTTTCTCTTTCTGGAATTGTGAAAAAAAATTACATATCTAAATCCCCACTACATCTACAAGAAAGTAAGACCGCTGGCCCTACTAGTCAAACATTTGCAGGTTCTTGTTTTATAGCACGTCAAGCCACAGTGGATAATACTCCCGTGAACTACATAATATCAAAAAGTTATTTTACAACACATGAAAGCATGGGGTTTGTAACACTATAAATATTTTAATTTTTTTTTTAAAAAAAGCATTTCTGGTTTTCATCACACAGTCTTTCTGATGAAAACCTAAAGCCTCTAATAATGTTAATGGTATAATTACAGTTACAGTCATATTTCTATACATACATTGTACAGTTGGCATCTCGGGCTTTGGCAGGTTCACAGCAACAGATTAAGATGAGAGGTCTGAAACTGTTCCTCTCCCGCACAACTGCCCCACTCCTCTGATGGATGTCACCATGTCAAAAACGAGAACATACGAAAACTCTGATGGCCGAGTTTACGCCTCAGCCATGAAAATTTGCAGCCTGGCGTACTGGGGTAAATGCAATCAGCCTTGTGTTCCGCACTGTTAATGACTGAAATTCTGACATCTGACAGGGTGGAGGAGCTGACAGCTGGGGGCACGGACAGCTACAACTGTCCAGTTTTAATCTTCTTTAAGTCGGCTGAAGCCCTCAAATGTTATGGCAGAACAGTTTGTTTATCTTAAGCCTAGAAAAAAAGGTTAGACATTTTAACAGCAGTTAGGAAGATATTTTCCCTGTTTGTGGGGCTGCTTGTTGTTTCCTTGTAGCTATTTATAAAAAAATAAAAGTTTTGTTGGTTTTGTTTGGGTTTGTTTTTTTTTAAATAGAGAGTGATATAAATTCTAACTCCAGGTTTTCTGGCAAACTAACATTTTTAATTTTAAATAATATAGTCTTGCTAGTAATTTTATTTACTGTCTCAAATGAGTTTAAAAATACAGTTTTCAGAAAACAGAAACAATTATTCTGCATAAATTCTCAATTAGGTAGAAGACTGTCATTCTATTTTATAAAATCAGTTTTTATCTCCTATTTGTGAAACAAATATTATCACAACAGCATATACAAATTAATCAGGACGTAAGAAATAACTACTTCAATAAATTATTTTATTTTGAAAATATTTTACTGGCTAAAACAACAGGTAATATAGTCAAGGACATACAACCATCAATATCTCTCAGAGATTAAAAGTTCAGCTGGAGTTTAGAACAATTAAAGTATTCTGATTGGTAACTTCATCTGCTCTTCATACCAAGCCAGATTTTATTGAGCAGCAAAGTTTCAACTGAAAACTTGCAAACAGTCCAGAAAAGAAATAGCCTGATTTTCTACAGTTACACCATATAAACTTAAACAGCTGGATTCACTAATCAACAAGTTCAGTAAACCCAGTCATCATCTAGAGCAAGTCCAAAAGAACACAGAAGTAAAAATCCAGGAAACAGAGTAAGGCACAAACAAAGCAAATTTACTCCACTAGGTAACATGTTAAGTTTTACAGATATCATTGGAGTATATTCACTGTATGACCCAGATAAGTTATTTTATTTGAAATTTCAGCAAAAGACTAATTTTCAACCAGATATCTCAGTGAAAACTGTCAAGAGCTGAAAGAAACTAACTTAATCAGTTTACCATAGACAGCCTAAGCCTGCAGGCTTAAGCCTTTGTGTTTACAGAGGCCCTTCCTCACACTGAAACCCCATGAAAACCATGTGTAGTCCCTGCACGGTCACAGCCAGTTTCCTTAAGCCACAGGATCGAGTTCTTTAAAAAGTTCCAAATATGTTAGTTTGAAAGATGTTTACTCCATTTAAACATTGTCTGCTACCAACTGACTTAAAAAACATAGGCCATCACACACTACCCCCAAGAGCAACAGTTCTAGCACTCCATTATCCCAGCTCCTTTTGAGAGCCAGCAACCATGCAGCCCCACAGCAAAACAACCAGCAGTTGTCTACCAGATCAGCCAGTAAGGCACCAGGGAATGATGGGATCACCTATTTTGGCAGCAAAATGGCCTTGGACCGCTTGAGGCAATCACAAAATTCCAAACTGAATTTGTATTTTAACTCCATTTTGAGGGACAGAAACCTTTAAAAACTTCTGCGAACAAACAAAATCGGTACTCAAAGCTGTTCAGGCCTTTCAGTTTGGGGATTTCTTTTTAAAATAAGCCTTCATAGAGGTGTTTAAACACTCATTTTAAATATTGGCCTCCAGTGGGTATGAGAGTTCCATATTTTATCATTACTCAGAAGTGGTTTCATTTTTCTGAACAAGTTATTTTTGCCAAAAATAGAAACTATGACATTTTTGTTTATAAAGAGAACTTGTTGTCAGAGGTTCTCATGTCTGAAAATCCAATACTCTGCATATTCTTCGGTAGCAGTTTGTTCTCCAGTGGTGATATGATACTTTACAAAGAACCGCAGAAGCTTTAACAGGTCAAAAACATTTTTTAAAAAATGCCTCCAAAACAAATCTTTTCACAGCTATTATAAAGCTAGCTACCAGGAGCTATGTAAGAGCCATCTTACAAAAAAAGAAAACCTCTGTAATTTGGAACCTGCTCTCCCTACTAACATAAGCAGAAAAGAGTGCCTTTGAGAAACATACTGCTGTGCCAGACGTGGCTGTTCCCTTCAGCAGCTCTGCAGCCTTCCCAACATTACAGCATTATGAAGCCATGGAATTGTGTCCGCTTATCCATTCCAGTTCTTTAGCCAAATCTACAAGACAGATTTATAAAAAAAAAAACAAAACCCAAGCAACCAAACAAAACCAAACCCAAAACAAACCAAACAAACAAAAAACCAAGCAAGCCTTCCCAATCCTGTTAAATGCCATGCTTTGCATACAATGCTTGCTCTTCTGTATCCTGCCCATGCACCCTGATTACTAAGCTGCCTCTAACCCACCTGCCACAAAGCTCCTCACACTTTCTGCCTGCAGCATGCGAGCCAACTACCTGCACAATCCTGGACAGCCAGAGCTCCTGGGATATGTAACACAGACAGAGACACTGACTGACATGTGCAGGGACACACTATCCCACCAGCAGGTATGTTCCCTGGCCTCCTCAAAAAGCCACAGATCCTTCACAGGTACTGCCTCACATTACATCTGTGCTCCATTTGCATAGATCTACTGAAGGAATATGAAAGAATAAAAAGGATCTGACTTTTCCACTTTACCTATTACAGTAGGACTCCTTCCTTGCTCCCTGATAACAGAAAACCAGGAACTCCCTCATATCCAGTATCATAATCCTGAGACTCCTAAAACTGAATCAGCTGAAGATTTTTCATTAAAGGAAGATTAGGGCATATCACACTATCTTCTCTTCCAAGGAGTGAACTTTTAGAATTCTGAAAGTTTCAAGCTATTAAAGGCTAAATTATCAAATGACATTTGGTTCCATTTAATTTATTTCCAAATTTTCTTACCAAAAAAAGAAAAAAAATATCACTGCCTGTATTATTTAATCAGTGCCTTTTAAAAAAAAAAAAAAAAAAAAAAAAAAAAAGAGGAATGTAGCAGGTTTTGGATGCTCATTCTAGAGTTTTCACACATGCACAGCAAAATGCCAGGAAGGAACTACAAAATTTGTCCTCCAGCTTTACATAACATTGAGCTTGTTCTCCAAGCAAATAATGGATTCTCTGTGCAGCTTACTATCCAGAAAGCACCAGCAATATCACATGAAGACAAAGTGGGTGTTAGGTCAATAATAAATGACAGTGCTACGGAAAAAGGACAGGAAATAACTTCAGGAGAGAAGAGGAAGGAAAACTTACATGCTGTGAGGGTAAAGAAAAGGAAGCAGACAGGATAATTCATGGAAAGACCAAAACAGTAATGTTTTTACACTTGTTGGAACACAATCTCACAAACACACCTTGCAAGCATGAGGGAAAACTTAATCACTGTCAATCCTATCTGCAATCTGAGCCTTCTGCAAAAGGAATATGGGCCTGGGTTGCTGTCCCTTTTATTTTACATGGAAGATATCTCTAGGGTAGCTGAGTTTACCCCGAGAGAGATTTACTGGTCAGCTTGTCTGATGTCAGCATCAAACATCTACCTAAATTTTCTATAAATGAAGAACTGGAAAACAGACCACTGAGTTTTAAAATATTCATTCCCTTTAAAAGCAGCCCGAAACCTTCATGTCCCACCTCTTCTCTTCTTCCTACCTGTTGGTATGAAAGAGACTGAAAAGTTCTGTGCTTGAAAAAAATCATGAGTTGCTGAGAATCTCAGCCATATGGCATGTACTATTCAGAACTCCATATAGCAGTTATACCACAAAGACTCATGCTTGATATCACACAGACACAAGACTAAATCAAGGTGTCTCTTCACTCTCCAAGACAGAGTTGACCTAATATTACACACAGAATTAATCTTGCATATTTTATTACAAGTAAGCTAGCAATTTATATTCTTCCAAAACCATTCCACATAAATGAACTGCACAAGCTATTCCTAAACTTAGTACTAGATCCCACCCATCATCTTAGATAGTCTCTCCTCATACAGTCTCTGCGTGCATCTATATTACTAACTGGCACAGTGCAGAGAGAAAAGGACGAGGTTTTGACCTGCTGCATTCCATTATGGTCCCAGCCTCCACACCAGGAGCCATGTAGGTTTGTTATCCTTCCATTAATGCAACATGGGTTTGGTTGGTTGTTTTTTTTTTTTTCTTTTAACCAAGTTGTGATTAAATATTGTAGTCATATGGCTTCGGGTGCATATTGAAAAATGAAGTCCAGCCAGGAACATGGAGAAGTCTGGGGACAGAAGGAAGTGTGTCATCACAGTAATACATTTTAGTAGTGAGTATTTCAACATTTCTGAATCAATTACTTTCGTTTCTACACTGTGAAAAATATCATTCTGTTCTGCTTTCAGATAGCAGCCTGGGGATGACAAGTTAGAATTTCCTGCAGGATGAAAATTCCAAATAACACTTCTCTTCCATAGCTGTTAGTGGAAGCAAACAGCCATGCTTAGGTTAGCACAGTATATATCACATTACACATTTTATTTTATCCATTTCTCCGAAATGCAGTATAGCAAAGTGGATGAGTTTCGGATTTGCTTCCTTAAAGATGAGGATTTCAGTTTCAGTTCTGCCCAAATATTAAACAACCTTACTCAGATGCTTGGCCAATAAAACAGAATATTAATAGCCATTCTTTTCAAGGACATGAAGAGAACTGTATTTAATAAAGATTGCCAGTAGAAAGAACTACTAACAGCAGTTAGAGCAAAAGATACTGTTTGCTTACAGCTTGGTTCATGCTCCCTCTGGCTAAAAAATGTTGTGTGTGAGGAAGTCTCAGTGTCTCAAATGTAAAACATCTTGTTAGTCCTATGAAAGTATGTGACAGATCAGCCAAATGCTTGAGCTGTGTGACAACTAGCAGGTTTTGTTGGTTTTGCTGTTGGTGGGGGGTTTTGTTGTTGTTGTTGGGGGTTTTTCCCCCCCAAAAGGAAAATCTGCTTCAATGGCTTAAAGTCAACAACTAGATATCTTGGCAGATCCTCAGGTCTCATAAAGTGTCAAAGTTTGATTGAAGACAAGGATATAATATATATCCCATTTTCTTAACCTGCTATGTATGAATTTATATAGTAATAATTTTACAGGATTTATCCCCAGAGGAAATATGGCATGACCTACTAACCTTGCTTACTGAGTGGAAATTAAAGCTTTATTTTCTGTTAATGATAAAAATATTAAGAAAACCCCAAATTGCTAATGTAATATTCTAAACTAATACCACTGCAGTATACAGGCTCATAAACACCTATACAAACTCTTTTTTTCCTCTGCTAACACAGAGTCCAATCTGCTGGGGTTATCTACTTGCACTTTAAGTATCCTGACACCACTGCAGTTATAAACTTCAAATACAAAAAGCAAGCAAACAACAAAACCTTATAAATACTTTCTCAGAGTTAATTATACACACATGATAAGACCACACTCAATTCTTCCTCATTTTTGTTACAAACTTGCAAAGCAGAAAGTTAAAAAAAACAAAAACAAACCAACCCCAGATAATAAAGTCACCAAGAAGAAATTTTATTTTACCTACTGTCTTCTAGTTTATCAAATACTAAATGTTCATATCTGCTAAAGTATTGACAGAAACAACAGCTGAGTGACACAGTTACTTGCAGATTCTAAAAGCAGTTTGTGCTTTCAAATACAATAGCTGGTTTGTATCCAAACATCTGATATGACTACACTCATTCCACAAGAGATTCTATGTTGTTGCACTACATTTTCCTCCAATTGTCAGTGTTACAAACTTTGTATTTTGTTCCAAAGGAAACTGTCTTGATACATCCCAATGATATCATCACTGTTTAAACAGAAGAGAGTATCCTGTTCATATTTTTGAGAGGCCCAGGCAAAAACCTCAAGTTTGTTAAAATGAAGAGTCTCTTAGAAAGCCTTTCTCAAAGAAATGGAAACAGAGTTAGGGCAACCTTGGTTAAAAAGTTTTGCCAGTGCTTCAAGAACACAAAATTATTTATAATATTATCTAAAACAAATAAATAAAGGTTCCTCTACTCCAAAAATTATTTCTTGGCTTTAGATGTAACATATCATTGGACCTTCTTCTCAGTATTACCATACAAAAAAATACAATCTTGTCTACAGAATTTACAGTTACAGCAACACAGCAGATGCATCAGCATCACCCCGATTATATAAGTATAGTTTATTCCTAAATAAAATTAAGGATGAGCTATATGAGTACAACTGCATGCAAAGGCCAAGGTCTCACCTATATGAAGACACACACAGAGAAAAGGGCTAATCTCTATGGAGATGCAAGTATTTAAGTACAAAAGCTACATGTAAAACAGACTTTAGGAGTCATATTTACACAGCCAACATAAGGCCACAGCTTCATGCGTATTCAAGCTGGTTATAGCTCCCACTTTCCTATTGTTAAACTTTGTCTTAATTACATTGTATTCTTTAAACATTTGGCTTCACACCCATCTAGTTTCTTTCAAGTAACTCAACCATGCATTTAAAAATTTAAATATGCAGTCAGAACTGCAGGCCCTGAGCCCAGCCACCACAAGACAAGAAGATGATATCACCGCACTCTGTCTGAGACGCAGAGCTGAGTAGGGAAGAGAGAGGCTAGATAACTCCACAGAGGAAAGGAGCTTCATAGTGTGCTGGACTGCTCCATCAGGAGATGCATCACTTAGAAGAACGTATGAAGCCTACACAGCCAAAGCTGCCTGGTGTGGACCCCACTTGTACACTGAGCACAGATTTAACCAGCTCCCACAAGCTGCCACTCTTCTCACCTTCACACTGGAATAGCATAATTACTGGGGGGAAATGAGAGAGGTAAGGCTGCTTCTTTATGAGACTTGAAGTGTTTGTCGAATTGTAATGTAACATTACATGCCAATTGTTCTTGTAAATAAAAGCTGCTACTGCTGAACGTTTGCTCCCTGCATATAACAGCCAATGGTATGCAAATGAGCGTATGAAGGCATACCCCAACCCATTACCAGTTTCAACAATGCCTAACAAAATGTTCTGAGCTTGATTCACATCACTGAAAACACTCCCCCATCCCTATATAAAAGCTCAAATTTTACCTACCACTTCTGTGTTATGCTTTATGTTGAAATAGATCATAAGTCATTACCCACTTTTGAGTGTTTTTATGTACATGAAATACACCTTCCGTTCTAATAAACTTCAACAGCTCTCAGGGATATCTTCCAATAGAGTTTAAAATGGGTTGAATCATTCCAGGTTGAAACATTCCTAATGGCTGACAATTACTTAGAAGGCTTCTGCAAGTGTCTGTGAGAGTTTATATATACACACACACATAGAATACATAGGCACATATGCATATGAATGTGTAAGCATGGGCAGCCTAGCCAATAAGTCTCCTTTTCATAGTGTATTTATATAGCTTCCACACTGACATTTTACATTTACAATGGTATGTGTAATGTACGCATAACTAAAGAATTATGAACCTCTGCCAACACCCAGAGTCAAACTCTTGTCATGCTCAAGGTGTGGAGAGTCATGTAGCTATTTGAATGGTAATGACACATAGCACACTTGGGGACCCTCGCAGAAAGGGGTTGTTGTTGTAATAATTGCGGCATTTTCCAGTCTTACCCATCTCCCTGATTTTTTTTTTTTAAGTCACAGTGCTTTCTGAGATGTTTCTCCAATCACCTTTATTCCTCTTAGCTCTCTGTCTTTACCAAAATCAAGAAGAATGTAAAAAGGTTATTACAGAATGTTCATTTTAAATCTGATACTGTCAATCTGGCTAATGCATCTCAGAATTACAAAAGATGGATCAATTCAATTTTAACAAGTTCACTTGGCTAAAAATTTAAAGGCATTTATGGAAAAACTATACTATGGACTTAAAATGTTTGGCTACGGATTTTGTCATCCACTCTTTTTCACATAAAACAGAAGGTTATAAGCCTACATTTGGACAAACTCCTTCAAGAAGGCTGCCAGCTTGGTTGGCAGAGATGGTCCAAGGTCACAGCAAATACACTGAGCTCTAATCCCAAACAGTGGTGACTCCATGACTACGACTCGACTAAATCTTTAGCACATGCATTCCTAACATTAATTTCTCAGGTTTAAACATTAGATTTTCATACTTGGCCATATGGAAAAATATTACCATTCAGACACAACTCTGCTCAGAGAGCCAAGGCCAAAGCAGTTTCTGAAATGTGTTAATGTTTCCAGATAAACATTCCCAGAATAAACACTCGCTGAACACGTGAAGTACCTTCCCTCATACAATAACCTGGTAAGGTAGCACACTCAGTGGGAGGACTCTCGATTCTTTTGATAAGTAAGAATAGAAACAACAAAGCCAACCTTTTGGGGGTTTTTGCACATCCTACCAACACAGCATCCAAGGGGTATTAAAAAACCCTGTAAACTGCCAAATCGAAGCTGAGGATACATCAAGTCAGTACCATGTTCCTCAGTATGCAGGTTGTTGAGATCTAGCAGCAAAACTGGAGAAATTCTAACATCTTCACCTCATCTTGGCCATTCAAGACACAGTTGTTAATCTCTATACTGTAAAGATGTAGTTCTTTGTAAAGCTCAGCTCTGAACCATATCACTGAACTGGTCAGGTAGAAGATAACCTCCTCCCCTCCCCAAAAAGGAAGGAGAATTGGGGCAGGCAGAAGAAAGAAAACCAAATTTCTTAAGCCTGCTTTATCTGAATACATAGACAGTAGGTAGCTCCATCATTTCTGCTTTCATTCAGAGTTGCATAGAGAGGGTGCAGAAGTGGGAAAAATGGTCCATTATTTTAGTGTTTTGTGCCATTTCTCAGAAATGTATTAGCATCAGTGATCTTGACCAGATTCTGGCTAGTTCTGCTCTATCAACACAGGTAGACATTGCCATAGGCTGAACATTGCTTTGTATAACCAGACTCATGCACTTGATACTAATACACATTTTTAGATTATCAACACAGTAAAAATGCCAGATAATCAATGCCATCATTGCTATTGCTTCGAAAAGTAGAAATTGTAAAACAGTAGGCTGCAGAATGAAACTGTGCTGGTCTACTTTTGTTTACTGTCTGACATCAGCAGAATTATTTCTCCTCAAAATACTTAAGTAGCTATTTTTAAATAATAACCTGCCCACTATGGTCCAGGTTGAATAAACTCTGCACATATGTTCATCCTGCATTGCTCCATGACAAAGATTTAAAAACTCAAGTGTAAGGTCATGCCATTTCACCTACACATTTCAGATGACATTGCAGAGCCTAGACAAACCAGTTTATCCAATTCTCCCAGAAAGATCTACTTCCTATTACACAAGGTAAACCAGAAGAAGGAACTGTCACCAATTCTTTTTTTCAGCTTTGTCATCCTTTTATTGAGGTAAAATTCCTTACACAGGATACACCACAGACCACTTTTGCAGTGAATTACATACCACATCTCCCAAATACATCCTGTCAGGGGAACCTAAGTGCACCCTCAGACATTTTACAAGTGACAGTGAGATCTAATAATGCAATTAACAGAAGTTAAAATAAACTGGTTTGCTTGGAGGCAATTCAGGCAGCCTAAGCAGTCATCCCATTTAGTAGATTTAAAAGCAAAACACAACTAAGTCAGATACTGAGAATAAAAACAGTTGTGTGATACACCCACAGAGAAGACAGGCTCTTTGAAATATCAACACAAATTCTGTAATCAAAGGTTAGCAATGTTAAGGCCTCCCTTTTCAATACTACCATAACATTACTGACATTTGCTAAAATAATCCTTTCTAGTGTGTATTTGCACTGAAGTAGGATTTAGAAACAGTTAAAATCAGTTACAAGTCAAGGTGTATATAAACCAACTAGGAATTCTTTTCCAATTATTAGCACATTTCAAAAACACCTCTAAGTTGTAAATATATACACGTAAAAATATCAGTCCCTTAATAAGATACTTCAGTTGAAGCACTGGGCTTTTTTTTGTTTAGCTCATAAGAATTTTTTTAAAGAAATACATCTGAATATTAACTTCTACTAATAACAATTATCTTCCCTTATCTGAAAAACTGAACATCCTAAGAGAATTTTTAATAAAAATTAGAAATATTGCTTTCTAATTTTACAGAGTTTTCTGTTTAAAAAGTATAGCTGACTATGTCTCAAAAAGAGTAACATACAAAAAAAAGCAGTATAATTGCCCTTCAGAATATTTTTTTTTTTAAAAAAAGCTCATAGTAACTTGGTTTACTTTTATATTAATCAGCAGTAACAACATCTGGTTCAGTACACACCATGAGCATAAGTGAGTTTCTTAGAGTGCTAACATAATAAAAAACAAGACAATTCAATGACAGTGACATTTCTATAAAATATAATTGCTAGTTAAACAAGTTCTTACAAAGCACCTTAAAAGAGTAATCAGTGCTTTGGTTTTGCCATTTTAACTGTATTTTTATAAAAGTTTTAAAGTTCTGTTAAAACAGCTCTATAAAGAGGTCCTTCACTATGAGACACACAACAGTTGTCAGAATAAACATCAGATATTGAATCTATCAAATTGATATGGGTTATATCACAAACCCCAGGGGGTTTCTGATTCATCTGCAGGATTCATTTTATATAAAGGCACACAAGTTAAACACAGTGTAGATGTGTAGATAAATAAAGCAACTTTCAAGGATAGGTTTCCACTATTTCTGCTTTGATAATTATTCAAACTACACTGCAGTGATGTTTTAAAAATACTTACATGCTAAAGAGAAAAACAGGAGAAAGATAAAAGCTGTAAGAACTATTATTCTGTCAGCTGCAGATGCTAATCCAAACTCACCACAAAAGTTTTATCGCAATACTGATCTCCCCATAAAGTTGTCATCATATGGGAGGGATATAAATTATATCAGATAAAAGTTAATTGGGAAGAATAAATGGCTGAACTGCCACTCTAAGCTTTTCCCATGAAAAAGAACACACACAATGCGGACACACCCTTTCGCAAAAATACGCTAATTCGTGGAATAAAAGGGAGATGAAGAAGTCAGACTGCCCTCGGCTCCGGAATGCCAGGAATCCC
>NW_010303652.1:0-11242 GCF_000700745.2 Antrostomus carolinensis
CTTGCCATGCAAACCCAATACAATGGTTCAGCATTCGGGTTGCACCAGCAAACACAATATGTAGTTTTTGTGAGCAAACATAGTTGGGTGTCCAATATAGAGACCATTACCAGCAGGGGGATATACTTCTTGGCATAACTTGTGTTCATCTTTATCTGTTAAGAATCTTTTTAATTTCACAAAAAACCCTTGACATTAATGGTGAATTTAGCCATAGGCTGCAAAAAATATACCTTGTGTATGCCCTTGGTTACTGTATCAGAACACAAAGCTTCTGGTTGGAGTACTTTTTCATGTAGTCCTTCCTTCTTCTTCTCCTTCTTTTTTGCTCAAATTTTTATTCATTACAAAGTCAAAAACCGTTGAGCTGAAAAATGATCACATTTAGATTTCTTTTATGTTAAAAATGTCAGTGAAGCAGCAAAGTGCTTTTTGTATTTCTCCATTGCCCAAGGCATTTCTTAACGCCTTTTCTCATGAGCTACTTTTACTCAAATGCCTGGAAAAAGAAAAAAAATCTTCTGAATGAACTGATTTATGAGCAAAGTTATTGGTTTATAGCACATGTTTCATTTTTTTCTTTCTTTCCTTGATGAAAGATATTTAGTCTATGAATATTATTGGTTCTAAAAACCCTCTCTCATATATCTCATGTAATCACAGAGATTAGAGATAGCAAAGACTTATTGGGTCATTTAATTCATCCCCTTATTATCATAGGACTGTCGTCCAGAGCGTATACAGTAGTTTGTTTTGTCCAACTCAAAATAATTTTGTAGATATGGGCTTTGAAAATGCCTAGAAAACAATTTGTGTCTCATCAGTCCCATATTTACCAGGATGAGTTGAGATAACCCACTTGGACTAGCACAGTCACAGCATGGCTTGTTTTATGCATAATTGCAAAGATCCAGTGATACAACTACCACCACATGTGGATGCCTCCTCAGCCCTTTCATTTCTATGTAGCTCAGGTTGGAGCAGCTTTTGATGTGAGTTTACAGCAAAGCTCATACTCGTACCTTTGCACCCTTACATCTCTTCCAGCTTGAGGGGTGGGGACAGGAGGGAATGTTGTAAAACTTTCATGTCTTAATTTTTAAGAAGGGTCTGCATATCAGCTTGCTACAACAAGGGTGCTTAGAAATTTCAGATATACCTTTCTGCATGGTGCTTTTAGGTATGTAGATACTGGGATTTCAGTTTCTGAAGACTGCACCTTTGAATCCCATGGAGCAGAGTGTGGCAGTAATTTTCTTGTAGGAGATGGAAGATACACACCAAGTACTTTCTGTTTAGCAGGGACTTTGCCTCAGTTTCTCGCTTTTGCTCAGAATGTCCTAGGTTAAAACCATTCTTTGCTGGTTCTCTCCTAACTTCAACTGGGTATTGGCATCCTTCTCATGAGCTGAGTGCAGCTGAGATCCAAGTTGAAGCACATAATTACTCTATTTATGTGATTGCCTTTGGCAGATTCAGATACATTTATTTTTAAATCAGAAATTAATATAACATCCTGCAAGAGCTAGGTAAGCAAATTGCGTTTGGTCCTGACAAAGTGTTTTGTGTCTGAGAGGAAAACATTGCATTGACCAAGCAACATAAATGCTAGATAAGGTCAGTATCATAGAATTATAGAATCATAGAGTTTTGGTTGGAAAAGACCTTTAAAATCATTGACTTCAACTGTAAACCTAACACTGCCAAGTCCACCACTAAACTATGTCCCTAAGCACCACATATGTCCAGGGATAGTGATTCTCTAGGAAGGCTGTTCCAATGCTTGGCAACACTTTCAGTGAAGAAATTTTTCATTATATCCAATCTAAAGCTCCACTGGTGCAACTTGAGGCCATTTCCTCTTGTCCTATTACTTGTTACTTGGGAGAAGGGACTGACACCCACAAATCTTTTACATAATATTTTATTTTGAGGTTTCCATCGTTATTGTACTTTTCCAATAACATAAAAATAAAAAATAAACATTGACTGTCCTTTTTTCTTTAAAAATCTGGAGCCAGATCAATTTCCAAAATCCATCACTGGACTGAGTTTCCTGCTATGCATGGGGCCGTGCTGCAGGTCCTCTGCAGAACTTCCATGGTTATGTTGGCAGCTGAGAAGAGGGCTCTCGTAGTACAGCACAGTGATTACACTGATCCTACATTAGGTGAGGCCGCTTGTTCAAATACCAACTAATTTTTAACATTTGAAGCATGCAAGATGGAGGGTTGAGGAAAAAAGAGCAGAAACAAAGCCTTTCTGACTAGAGGTCATTTGGGCAACATTGTGTTGAGAGTAACGAATGGAGGGCTCAGATTTTCCTACTTCACTGTTTTTGTTTGCTTGTTTGTCAATATGAAACAAAAGAGCAGCTTCCACATATCTCAAGCACTTCCAGGGGCTGTTTTTAAGCAGTAAAGTAGCTGCTTCTCTTTTTCATCTGATTTCTTTCACATCCTTTAGTGCTTATTGCAGTAATCAATTTAGGAGACTAAGGTGAACATTTTTTTAACTCAACTCCTAAATACATACCCAGGAACCAAAGTAAGTGCCTGGATTTCCATATGCCAATGCCCAGGAGCTCCCATAGACACAAGGGATTGAGAAAAGAAAAAAACCCAAGGACTTCATAAGGGTACTTAATTTCATATAGTTAATTTTTGAAAAATAATGTCCTAGGAACATCAATATTTACCTACATCCTCTCAGGCAGACTTTTAAAGCACAGACTCACCTCTAGCACTGAGATGTATGTACCGGATATGTGCCATTCACTGGGACAGCAAGGTCCCAGAAAAGGACTTTGAATTGAAAATGGTCACAGTGGCTAGAATCCAGTCAGATTGCCATTCTTCTGCCAGCATAGACTTATCTTCCTTCCTAAGCTCTCTAGTGCTGCACCCTCCAAAGGCTGGCTCCTGCCCGTCAGCTCTTCTACCTACTAAATCATGCAGTGGGGCTTTCATGTCACTCTAAAAGAGGCTTTTCTTGTTTGTCAGCTCATGTGATGAAAATTCTATTGTATGAGTGATATGATTAGGGCCAGGACTTGAAGCAATGCATGCAAGTTGCTAGCTGGAGAGAGTTTCTCTGAGGACAAAGCCTTATTGTTCCTGGCTGCAACAGAGCACCATGGCTTCTCTACTCACTGAGACCCCACATACCAGCTGCATCTGACAAAGGAAGTCCTGAAATGGGAAAGACCCTGCTGAGCTCCACCAAGTGCCTGCCAGATCAGGCTGTTTGGCAGAGGAGCATGGAGTAAAGACCTTGTTCCAGTACAAAAGTTATTATGACATTCAAGAGAAGATGATGGGGCAACTTTTCCCATGGAGTTACTCCATCAGGGCCTGGAACTTTCAGAAGGAAGAAGAAATTATTTATTATAACTCCTGCAGACATGTCTTTCCTAGGTACATTTGCACCCTGCACACATCTATATTCAACCACTTTTCTTAGAATATCCCATAAATTAGGACACCTTCCTGCGTGGAAGCTCTTCCTCAGGCTATCCTCTCTTCAGATTAATTTCTGCTCTCTACTCTGCATTCTGCTGCCTTTGGCTCTGACGCAGGAGTGGGCACTAAAGCGGTGCATCTCAATGGGATGGACAAGAAACCAGCGATGATTTTGTGAGATAAAATGGAGCCGCTATGAAAGTCCAAAGCTCTGCACTTGACCCTGCTGTTCATGCACCATGCAGGTGGTGATGGAATGACAAAAGATTTGGACAGTTTCATTCATATTGTAATGCAAAGAACAGCACTAGAAGAGACAGTAAATACTATAATTAAAAAATCCAATTCTGAAAAAAACAGAAAGCTTAGCTCTCTGATGAGTTGGTATTTTGTTTATCAGGATGTTAATTGATAGAACTAGAAATACTGGTTCATAATTGGAGACTTTTCTTCTGCAGAGCAATGTTCCACTGACTATCTTTTTTATAACTTGTTCATCACACAGATTATGAAAAGTGGAGGTTGAGAAGAAGGGATCCAAGCAAAAATTTGAAACTTATTACTTAAACAACTAATTCTATTAATCATATGAAATAAAAAGTTGTAGGAAATAAAAAATTGCATTGATTCAGCTTTGGTTCCCAAAGACTCATACTGGGAAATTAAAGTTTGGAGTGTGAATATTTCTGATATATTTTTTTAGACTTGCTGGGGCTTGGTCTTCCTTCAGTATGGATTTTAACCTGTAGCAATCTGTCACTGTCAGAGGAGTTTTTCAGGGTAAATGAGATGATAATTTGGCTTTCAGTATTAAAAAAAATTGGTATTAAATTCAGCTAGCTACATTTTGTATTCTGCTGAAAAGCAGAATTTTACCCAATAGCAAAGGGAGGTAGAGAAGAATGAGAGAGTAATCCATGCTTCTTTGTGTCTCTCCTTCACTAAGGCATCACTGAACCCTGACCCAAACATTTCTCCATGACTGTGTAACAGCATATTTTCCTAATTTTTATTAATGTCAGTAAATGACTCTTCACTACCCTTGCTGCTGACTGTCATGACGTTTTGGGGCTATATCCAAACCACTTACTTATTTAATTTTTGGCCTAGGAGACAGTGGATGATCGGTGAGTCTCAGCACAAGCTGTGTCAAAGTATAGGGTGGCTGAGTGTGCTTGTGCCAAATGTTATTATAGGAACAACTGCCAGCACATGCTGGCTAAAGATGATTTGCTTTACTTCTAATGAACAGACTGCAAAGTGTAAAACCCACTCACCCTACTCCAGCAAGTCATGTCTGCTTAAAGATAAGAAAATATCTGAATAAATTGATTGAAATCTACATTTCTGGTTTTGATTAATACTTGCACTGCTGCACTACTTAGAAACAGCAGTCATAAATTCAGGCTCTCAATGTGCTAGGTGCTGTACAATGGCAGGAAAATGAAATTTGGAGTGTTAACAACATTTGTTTGGGTCCTGCATCTATGTTCACTCATCTATTGGGTAATCTTAGCACTTTCCTAAGCAATTGTTGTTATTTCTTGGGAGGGTAGCCTTGGTTGCAGTTACCTAATAGCCCAGGTTGGAAGGGACCTCAAAAGACCATCTAGTCCAACCTTTCATGGGAAAGGGAGCCTAGATGAGATTACCTAGCATTCTGTCCAGTTGCATCTTGAAAACCTTTAGCAATGGGACTCTACAATCCATTCTGTCTGTTTTAGATGTTGTATTTAAATATTAGTAAATAGTCTAGCAGTGTGGAGATGAAGGATCCTTAGTAATGTCCTAAAAATACTGTAACCATTGGCCAGCCTTCTCTAAATAAAGATGGAGCAGGAGTTCACCAAGTAGAAAATCAAAGGCAAAATCAGCAGTAAGTGATATTAATAAGAAGAACAAATGGAATATCAGTCAAGCAGGATAAAGTTAACAGGCCCTCCTGTTAAAAGGGGATGTGCAATACAGGTTTTTCCAGTAATCTTCATTATTTCCTACGAAGTATCAAACAAGCTGAGGAAGGAGAAAATATTGGAAAAGCAATCCTGACCCTGCTTGAGGGACAACTTAAAATTCCACCTCCCTCATGCAACTGCTTGTCAGTGGAGCACAGGACTCCAAAACCATGTCTGTAAATCAGCCTTTTAAACTTGATTCTAAGCAGAGCGCTGACAGTATCTGGGTAATTGCAGAGTATTTGCAAATCTTCCCTTGTTCCCAGTTTAAGGTCTCTCACAACAACAGAAACAACAATAAAATTGCTTAGCTTGTTATTTCAGAAACATTCAGAAATCACTGTCTGCTTTCCAAGATGCTCCTTTGCAGCACGATATTGCCATTTTTTGTGGGGAAGCACAATGAAAGCCAACAGTAAGTGTTGTGACATACATCTGTAGTGGAAATTTTTGAAGGGGGGGTATGGAACATGGGTAGGGAGAGATGGAAAAGTAGTTTCTGTAGCTCTTTGTTGCTCTTGTGAATAGCATCACAATATCTCTTAATGAAGCAGATGTTCAGATAAAGAATTTCAGGCTAAAACTGCTAAAAAATAGAGGTTTCCACAGGGCTTGAGTTCCAGCTCTGTTTCACTTGTTAACCAGTTGTCATGCTCTACTTGGCACACCATAAGCACAAAGGCATCTAGTGGGTGGAGAATATTTTAGAAATGGTGCCACTACAGTTTTTTAAGCACATCTTGCTGGGGTCTCCTTCATCATCTTAGATGGAAACTTTGTTTTTCACACTAGTGATTCAAATTGCTGTTTCTCCTTTCCTTCTTTTGTGGGACATCATAGCCTTAATATAATGCTGTTGTAAAACTGGGAGATAAGTTTAAGTAAAACAGATGAGTTTTGTAAAACTGGGAGATAAGTTTATGTAAAACAGATGAGTTTTGATTTAACCACTTTTTACTCTAATTATGTGCCAGTGCTTGCTAACTGGGACTGTATCAAATAATCTCCAAAGCCTCATGAGAAAATTGTTACATTAACATCCACATTTGGTAATACTCTAATTAAATTACTTTTGGGACTCTTGCTCATTTTTGGTTGTATAGGTGACAAAATTGTAAGGTGAAGGGGAGAAGACCTTTTGGAGGAGAGGTCTGGTTTGTACATTAAGCATCGGGTAAGAAAGTCAACTCACTTCGGAGAAATGTGGATCACCTGTGGGTCTCACCATTCCCAAAGTGGAAAACAAGACATGGCTTTGGAAACTGCTTCAGACCACACGGAAGCTGCTAAAATGGTTTGATGAAACTAGCATTGGGTTCAGGGCAAAGACAATTAGACCACTGGGTCAAAACCAGTGTTTGCACTGGGAACATCTGCTCTAGGTTTGTGTCCAGACTCTAGTGACCTTCTGCAAGCCAGAGGCTTAGACATAAAGTCCAAGCAGCCACCTGAAGAGTGTCCAACAGGGTATGTTAACCAGAGGTATGGGCAAAGGAAAAAAATCAGCCCTGTGTACACTGCTTAGAAATATGCATTTATTTTTAAGCTGCCCTGGTGGATTTTGAAGTGCCCTGCCTGGCTTGTTGACAAGCAGGAATTTGGCAACTGGAAGCATAAAGCTGGCTAACGGGGAAAGGTGCACAAATCTCTGCAAAAACAATAGCTGGTTCTGTGCAATCTGGAGGCAAATCAAAAGCCATCATGTGCACTGAGGTATAAAATGAACCAAATAAAAAGAAAAATGGGACTGTAAAGGGCAACAGCAGTGACTACAGTGTAGCTGTGGTGCTCACGGCCTCCCACAGCCCATGTTAGACAGCACAGATACTGTAATCGCTCCTTCCAGGCTTTTGAGTGGAGAGCTGAGTATTTTCCTTGTGATGTGGAAGAGCTATGTGATGTGGTGGCAAAGACCATCTGCCAGGACCTTCACAACTGCCTCTATCCAGCATGTAGCTGGAAAATTCACATCCTTGTTGTGAAAGTGATACAGAAAGGCACAAGTCCCCTGGCCACCCTAACTTAACTCAAATTATAAAGTAATAAGGTATTGAGTTACAAGAGCCCTGCAGTGAAACCTCCGTGGAGACAGCTGGAAACAGATTAAGTCTACTACAATAAGAAGGGGTGGGAGTTAAAATTAAAGCTTCTGAATGCAGTAGTGTTTGTGCAGGCTGCATGAATATACATGTGCTTAAACTACCATGCCCCAGAGTCTGCAGCTGAGTGCTGGTTTGTGTCCACACTGTGAGTCCTGGGCAAGCCAGATGTGGGAATGACATCTGTCCTACAGGACCTGGAGTAGTAAGAGGAGATTAGACAAACAAAGCAGATTTTAGCACTCTACAAGACAAAAAGGATCCTGAATGTACAAGGTGATGTAGGAGGTAGAAGTCATGTGGATTATGCCAAATTTTGAAGAGCTAGTGTTAAGTTTTCATGCTTACTACTGTGTATGGATGCTTGGTGCTCCTATGAAGACAGACTGGATGCTGAGACTCATTATGGACAGCTTACTTTCCTCAGCCATAAGGACATAGTTGTCTGGAGTCCACAAATGCAGGAAAAGGGGTTGTCTGCCCTGAAAACAAAATTTTGTTCTATGGCTCCTGCATCTTCAGGCCTTTGCATCTAGAGACCACAGGCTACTCCTGGGCTACACTAATACACCTCAGGGAGATGGCTTTCCTACGTAAGTCTCTGTCAGCAATTGCAGCATCACATCCCCTTTGTTCGTTACTTTAGTCAATGACCTGAGATGACTCCAGAAAAAGAGTACCTGTGAGTAAAAAGGACTTTGTAAGACCTGAGTATGACCACAAAGGAATTGAAATAACTTTCCCTGTTCAGATTTATCAGGAAAATTTGCTTCCATGGGACCCTTCATTTAAAATGCAGAGATAAAAGTACTCTAAAAGTCGAGGATATCTGACCTATTTTAGATGTCTCTTTCAGAAGGATGATTTTCCTTCACCTCTGTCCCCATTCACTGGATCTCTAATGACTTTAAAGGGAGCTACAGTAACAAACTCAGCTACAGACGTCTCCATTTAGTCAGCTAAATCCACAGGCTGATACACAGAGAATCTGGGTCAGAGATAACAACTGCAAAACTAATAAAGAAATGAACAGACACATTCATCAAACTCTTCTATTGGGTGAAAAGCTGGTGCACTAGCAGCAGTACACAGCTATTTCTTCCCTTTCATTAAAATGTGCTTAACTTGGATTGCTATTCACTTCAAGGTCCTCCTTCACATTTCACCTTTTCCCTTAGAATTAGCCTTGGAACCCACAGTGTTTTCTCTGAACGTCACAACCTCAGTCTGTACTAAGAGTAGGTTATTTTTTTACCAAGATTGCTCTTGTCTAAACAATGCTGTATATTAACCAAAATTAGGTCAAAACACTGATTCAGTTTCCTTATTATTTGGGGAGGGGAGGGCATTTGGGATGTTTAAATGATGTTGCAAACCTAATTAAACAAATCCGAAGGACTCTGAGTTTTCCCAGTTGAGAATATTTCCTGTGATTCTTTCATTGATGCTGATGGTCCTTCCAGTCACCTCTGTGTCCTTCAGGAGGTGCAAGACTTTGCAGAACGAGCCATTTGCACAGGAGAATTGAATGTACTCAGGACTAATGGCAGTCTCCTAATTGATAATGTGCCCAAAGCACAGCATTTGGACAACTTTCTCTTCTTTGGCTGGGTGCTGGGTGCCAAACACTGTCTGGAAGTCTATAGACAGTGATTTATTTAGACATCTCACTGCAGCTATGGAGGTGATGGAAGGAAGTAGTTGGAGACTAACTTGGAAGCACAGTAGGCACGGTACTCCAGCACTAGTAGCAGACTACTGTATTTCTGTCAGCAAAGATTCTGTCTGGCAGTACAAGTTAAGACCTTTTCAAGTCATTTATGAGGAGCATGGGAGGCAGTAACATGAAAAAAGCTGTCAGGGAAAATCCTTAATAGCGTGGAATGCAATGCTCAGAGAAAAGCCTGTAATTTCAGGTTCTCCCAGCCCTGGCACAATGTGACAAGACCTCTGTGCTTCATTTTTGTCAAAGTGCTACTAGTTCCTGAATGCCAGGAAAAGCTCAAGAGGCTAGATGAACCATGCCAGTCACAGGGATGACTGACTGCAGTCTGGGACAAAGTCTGTGAAAAGCAGAGTATCCCTCTCAGCTCTTGTTAATCTCCAAGGACTGCTGATGCCCCTCAAAGTTATGTTACATGTCTTACGGGGGAGAGCACCTGAGAAACAACCTGTCTGTGGTCAGAGATTTTGTAAATCCATTTGCTGCCTTGTGTCTGAATTTTAGTTGGTGGGGCTCTGGCATGCAAAACTGACAGCAGCAGAAATGGCTTCAGGAGTTCCTCAGTTTCCAACCTGAATTCATTGTCCATTATTTGTCCTATGTGAAACCTTACTGCAGTAGTTTTCATATAATCTGCAATCCCTATGAACATACAGGGTTTAAGTATGTGCCCTCCCTTCCTGTTGTGTGCCAGAAAGTTCTGGCTATGACTGTCCACTGCAAGTCACTCTTCATCCCTTGAGTCTCTCCATGCCACCCACAAGCAGACTTGCATAGCTTCCATAGAAGGTCTTAACATGGTACTGCCTGGGTACGGGCAGATGGGGAGTGGGGTATTTTGGTATATTATTGACAGGATATATTTGATGAGATAACATCCCAATGGTAAGATTTGCTACTCTTTGGGTAATGAAAGCGTTGTGTGTTATAGTAGCCTCATAGTAGCTCTGTTCAAGGTGTAAGAACAGAAATACTGCTTACTTAAAAAATATACATTTGTAGTTTTGGAACCAAGTTACAGAAGAAGATTAAGCTGCAAAATACATCACTGATACCCTTCTTGGCTACTTCATCATCTCACCTCTCTCCTTCTAGGTCATTTATTTAGTCTATTTGACTAAAAGAGTTGTTTTTGCTTCTGTGCTTCTCCTATGCATCCCAAAGGAACGCTACAGCTCAGTACAAGTGTTAAGGTCTTCTACACTCTACCCTATACATTACCTCCATCATTCTTACTCCCTGCTAAAGAGAGTTAATGCCGTCTTTCTGGTGTCACTGCAAGATTTTGTGAATACAGCCCACTGTTTGGTTTACCCTCCTTCCTCAGCCTTGTGCAGGTTCTGTCGTAATGTTTCTATTGTAAAATTTATTTGGTACATGTCTAGTCTCAGGTAAAATAGTTTCTTGTCTGCAAACTGGATATAATCCTCTGGAGATGTTTTGGTAAGACCTTAAACATCATATTATAAGACATTTTAAAGGCTCAGCATTTTCCCTGGCTTCACACCAGTTTTGCTTTGCAGATATCATTGATTGAACATTATGTTCCAAATAACAAAACTTATTTGGGGTGCATCATTTCAGTAGCAATCTCAAACCCTATGAAATTATTGGTTGCATGGGATTTCTGCTCATCAGAGAGTGTCAGTCTCTGCAGGAAATAAAAAAAAACAACAAAACAATAAATAACTTATCAATAGTGCAGTGGTTGTGACAAACTTGGACCTAACTAATGCAGTGTCCAGACCATAGTTTGCTGCACTGGACAACAATTTTCTCTTCAGTGACACTTCCAAGACACTCACTACTGTCTGATCTGTGAATTTATCAAACTATTGCCTCTCCTGATGATCAACTTAGGTTTCTTCTGCCCAGTCATAAATCATAAACATACCTTGAAAGTTTGTACAGTGCATAGCACAGATAGAGCCATGACCCATGGCTGAGGTCGTTAAGCCGCCTATAATGCCAGCAATAATAAAAATAAAAATAAAAATAAAAATA
>NW_010303653.1:0-1633 GCF_000700745.2 Antrostomus carolinensis
CTCTAGACATCTGCTGGTCTAAATAGGACTAGAATAAAATATCTATAGTGTGAGTGAAGCACACTTGCAAGTGGAGCACAAGAGGAGAGATGCTTTCCTTCTGCATCCTAAATAATAGTTTTGTAAGTGCACACATCTTTTGACTTGGATTTGAGCTTTTCAGATTTATTTTTATTATATTATACACCTATATTAAAATAAAAACTTTGTTCTAGGAAAGCCTGTTTTTCTTCACTAGCTGAAAAAATAGTATAAAGAGTTAGGCCTGGTATAGATTTCTACATCTCAGATTCTTAAATCCCATTTCTGGATTGTTTGGGTTTTTTTTCCATTTATTTACCAGAACATCCTCTGTCTCACACATCTGGAAATAGCACATATCTTACAGCTACAGCTGCAAATCAGGCGTTGTGATACACAGATCTAACGGCCAATCCTTTATGACCAATATTCCTTTGGGAAATATGATTTAACAGTTGCCCTCAGCTCACCATTAACAATCTCAAATCATTTCTGGTAATATCTTTAAGAAACCTTAGTATTTCTTAGGGATGAACATGGACCAGTGGCCTTCATTCTGTTCTGAAAAGATTAAGAAAACAGAAAAAAGAAACATCTCCTAAACAAAAACTAGGTAAGTGAAAAATGCCACTTATGTAAACTCCATCTGAGGAACATAATTTCTGCATTTCATGCAAACATTTAGTTCTTCAGTCTGCCTTTACACAAGTAAAGCAAGAATTTGGATCCCTGGTTTTATAATCTATTTAACAAAAAATATCCCATGAAGAAAGACTAGCAGCTGGCTTCTGATGCACACAGCACAGCAGTTCCCCAGGGGATCCTGCCTGGCATCTTAGGTGTTTCAGATACTGGCTGATGATCCCTGCAAACTACATCTACTACAATCTTCCTACATTTCTGCAAGTACTGATTATGACTTTGGGCAGAGTACTTTTCTTCCCCAGCCCACCTCTTTTATGTGGTTTGTCAGTCCCTATAAAATTTTGTGCAATTTTATTGCTGCTGCTTTCCCTGAACTCATTTCTCTGCGCCCCATCTGGTATGTTACATATCTCTATCTGAGAGATTTCTGCTGGCTTTCCAATAGCTTCAGTAAAGTGATATTGGCATAGGTGCTTTAAAAACGTGGAGGCCCCTTTGCAGCACAAATCATTGCAATATGTCTCCATCTGCTACTGAGCCAGTAAGCTTAGGACTGATATTTTTGCCTATGATGATTTTGAATCAGCAGCTATGCTTTTGTTAACAGGAATTGTGCAAGAGGTTCATTTTTCACTGTCATCTGCACGTAAATCCCTGTGCGTAAGAGTACTTACTTTGTATATGTTTATATACAGGTTTGTCTATATGCAAGTGTACTTAAAAATGGATATAGGCACAAATGCTGTGACATGCTTTGTGACAGACTCAGGGTGAGCAAAATTAGTATCTTTGACGCAGTAATCAACAGAAAGCCTATATTAATAAATGTACTGGGTTTGTGTGGCAAGGTTTTTGGTAGCAGAGGAGGGGGGTACATAGGGGTGGCTTCTGTGAGAGAAGCTGCCAGAAGCTTCCTCCGTGTCCGACACAGCCAATGCCACCTGGTTCCAAGAACAGACCCGCCGCC
>NW_010303653.1:2036-7091 GCF_000700745.2 Antrostomus carolinensis
GTTCCATGGTAGAGCAGATGTCCACCTGTAGCCTGTGGAGGACCCCACACTGGAGCAGGCGGATGCCTGAATGAGGATGTGACCCCGTGGGGAGCCCGTGCTGGAGCCGGTTCCTGTCAGGACCTGTGGCCCCGTGGAGAGAGGAGCCCATGCTGGAGCAGGTTTGCTGGCAGGACTTGTGACCCCATGGGGGGACCTGCGCTGGAGCAGTCCCTTCCTGAAGGACTGTACACCATGGAATGGACCCATGGTAAAGCAGTTCGTGAAGAACTGTCAGTCATGGGAAGGACTCACGTTGGAGAAGTTCGGAAAGGACTGTCTCCCGTGAGATGGACCCCACGCTGGTGCAGGGGCAGGAGTCCCCCCCCCCAGGATGAAGAAGCGGCAGAGAACAACCTTAAGCCCCCGTCCCCTGTCCCCCTGTGCTGCTGTGGGGAGGAGGTGGAAAATCGGGAAAGAAATTAAGCCCAGGAAGAAGGGAGGGATGTGGGAGGTGTTTTAAGATTTGGGTTTATTCCTCATTATCCTCTGATTTTGATTGGTAATAACTTTTTTTTTTTTCCCTCCAAGTCGCATCTGTTTTGCCTGTGCCAGTGATTGGTGAGTGATCTCTCTCTGTCCTTATCTCCACCCATGAGCTTTCATTATATTTTTCTCCCCCTGCCCAGTTGAGGAGGGGGAGTGATAGAGTGGGCTTTGGTGGGCATCTGGCATCCAGCCAGGGTCAACCCACCACAATAGACTTTATTAATAGAGTTTCCCAAGATTTTGTTGAATCACACAAATTCAGATGCCCTCCCCCCTCCTCATCCCACAATTGTGCCATCACAAGGGTTGAATTTTTCCCTTCCTCCCATAATAGCACCTCTGGCACTTGCAAGGCTCTCTATCTCTTTTTGAAAAAGTAAAAAAACTCTCTTTGACAATTTAACAATTCTCTTTATCATATACAAAAAAAGTTTAATTCATTATAAAAATAAGAATGATTTTTTAATATATATATACTCCCTAAAGTTTCATCAATATCAAAGTGAAGCATCATCAATGGAAGAGAAAGAAAACAAACAAACCTTAGATAGATCAGGTGACAAATACATTTGACATTCACAGTTTCTTATTAGACAAGTTTTTAAAAAAATCCCTTTGGCTTAATATACTTCATGAAAATAGTACTTAATCTGAAGAGAATTTAGAAACCCCTAAAAGCCCCCATCAGGAGCTGCTATTTGGTGTTGAGGGACCTGGCAAATAGCTCTACAGATTCTTCCTATGAGCCTTTTTGTCTTCATTATTCTTCATTTTCCTTCTCATTTTCCTTCTCCATTTTCCTTCTCATTTTCCTTGTCTGCTGGTCTGTAATGCTGGGAGACTGCCTCCCACCACCTAGGCACTGCTGTGCACTTCTGAGAGCTGTGACTCTATCTTTCCTATAGGTTATCCCTGGGAGAAATGGAACAACTTCTCATGTAATAGGGACATCACAGTGCACAACATAAACACATGTCAAAGCCTCAGATGATGAGATACAAAAATATAGATATAGCAGGAAATTAAAATGCTCTGAGGTTGCTTCCTTTTGAATTAATAACTCATTCCACAGTTTTTGTTTTATTTTGTATTTCTAATGCAAAACACTTGCAAGATAAGAAGTGTCAGGCTTTTTGCTAAGAGATTACGTATGTCCCTCAAAATTATGAACATATGTATGAAAAACTGGTGGTCTTAATAAGGCAAATTGACAACATTGGTTCATCCCTCATGGACACTTCTACGCAGAGTAAAGACTGAGCAATAGAAAAGGTAAAGATGCCTCAGATACTTGCTGTTTCTTACTTTACTTATTAATCACAGTGAAATGTTTACAGTTTATTTTGAAAGCTAATCTTTTTTATTGAGAAACACCAGTTCTGCAGATTGAATTCTTTAGATATCATAGCCCAAAGGTTTTCCAAGCCACTTTTCAACGTTAAAACATTTCCTGAATATTACAGGAGAGAGAATAAAAATGTACATTGATAAAATCTTTTCCATATCTATCTGGAAGTGTAAATATTTTAAAATTCATATTAATATTTAATCTAAACTGTCAGAAAAATAAACTTCCTGTTTATAAGGCGGCCATATGTGCAAGTGGAATATTAATTTCGTTTGAAAAGAAATAGAAATTAACGCAGTAGTTTTCCAAGTAATCTTTTATTTCTGAAAATATTGCAAAAACTACAGTGGCTCCTCTCTGTTTCGGCAACTGGGCAGGACCTAAATAGCTGATATGAAGTAACAACTAATATGACATAGCTTGCAATTTACCAGCTACATTGTTAAATCACAGTATTTCATGCTGTGTTGGGAGGAACAATACAGGGAAGAAAGTATGTAGGTAATTATGGAGCTAAACAATGCATATTTTCTGAGAAGGAGCAGCCACCACATTATGAACTCATCCTGGACAGCAGGATAGCGACGATCCTTCACAGTGCTACACCACTTCTACAGTTTTTTCAAGAACTCTTTCAAAACATCATTTCATCCTCTGGGACATACAGGAGCATTATTAAACCCCAGATTCTAGAAGGAAAAAACAACATTGGCATGAATATTCCAGAAATAAACAAGAAAACTGTTTAGTTTTAGTCTATATGCATCATTAAGAAAAATAATCTTAAGCACAACATTGAGGTGTCAAATCTGGAACTTTGTAGACAGATGCATTGGCATGAGGAGAGGGGAAAGTGTTCTAACTACAGACAACACAGCAGCCATGGAGCTGATCTGCAGACCTCAGTGTTTGAAGTAACACTCTGTGGTCTTAATGCATTTCCCCCCCCTCCTCTGTAGGGGACAGCTGCATGCAGGATTTCTTACCTTGGCTATTTCTTTGACTGTCACAATGGGTCAAGTGGAATTATGCCACAAGTGCCAGCTCCTGTTTCTAGAATCTCAGCTGTACTATTTCCCTCATCAGAAGGCAATCAACACCCACTTGAGGAGAACAGTTCCTCTCTGCAGAAGAGAGAAATGGTTCTGGGTAGAACTTTCCTTCCCAAGACACAGGAATTCAGTAAAAACTTAACCAGGCATCAGGTCTTCCATGCACTTAAGAATCATTGCTAATAAGAGATATCAGATTCTCATTTTTATTCACAAAAAGTTACCAAAGGTGGAAAGAGAACAAAAAAACCCCTAAGAGCTGAAAAGATTTTAAATGGAAGACTTTTCAATCACTGCAGAAAAGTGGATATTGTCCACTTATTTTCAAATGTAATATAGTGAATATTTCCACACCTTTTGAAAATATTCCATAAATATTATTTATTTTACTAATAAACTCAGATAACATATTAATTACCTGGGTCATTTGTTAAAGTAGTCATTAGTTCTGAAACATTTTTCTGTACTCAAAACTGGAGATATATTTGAAAGTCTGTGCCTTCCACTGTATAGGCCTTAGCTTGCCAAATCTAACAAGTTAGCAGAATTATATTCTTTTGATTTACCTCTCCAGTGTAGTGCCCCATGGTTGGATGAATAGTAAGTTTTCAGATGTAAATAAGGGAATATGGAAGCATTCAAATAAGGTGATTTTTGTGATTGTCTTCATTTCTCAAAGGGAGCTTAATTCATTGTTAGATAAAAGTCCAAACAGGAAATAACAGGAGCTGATGTTTTCGTATTGCTGTCATAATCATAGAATAGTTAGCGTTGGAAGGGATTTTAAAGATCACCTAGTTCCAATTCCCCTGCCATGAGCAGGGACACCTTCCACTAGACCAGGTTGCTCAAAGCCTCATCCAGCCTGGCCTTAAACACTTCCAGGGAGGGGGCATCCACAACTTCTCTGGGCAACCTGTTCCAGTGTCTCACCACCCTCACAGTGAAGAATTTCTTACTAATATCTAATCTAAACCTACCCTCTTCCAGTTTAAACCCATTTCCCCTTGTTCTGTCATTAACTGCCCTTATGAAAAGTCCCTCCCCAGCTTTCATGTTGGCCCCTTCAGGTACTGGAAGGCCGCTATAAGATCTTCCTGGAGCCTTCTCTTTTCCAGGCTGAACAGCCCCAACTCTCTCAGCCTGTCCTCGTAGGAGAGGTGCTCCAGCCCTCGGATCATCCTCGTGGCCTCCTCTGGACTACAGATATTCTGTATTTTTCTGGTATGATCTTCCAGTGAGAGCATTTCTCTTATGCACTTTTAGTGGGGCATAAAAAAGTCATTCCATAAAGGTTTTCAAGGTGCACTTAATTTTATCCAGGCAAATCGAGCAAGTTTTAGTTTCTGAGTATGCTGATTCAGAAGGATTCATTACCTGTGTTCACTGGACCGACTTCACACAAGATGACCTTTGCTTTAACCACACCCCTACATTGAGGCATTTGAATAAAATTACTTGTTAATGACTTATTTCTGAGTTTAGGCAAAAAGACTCTGACCAGACAGAAGGACCCAAAGGTCTGTGATTCTGGATCCTAGCAGCTGCACTCACTTGACATTGCTAATTCTAGAGGTATTAACTATATTGGAATAGATGTAAATCATCTCCTAAAAATTTAGGCACACTTCTGTGATATATAGGTCATGGCTGGGATATAAGAAACCTCATTACTAAACCAAAAATCAGTTCTGAATAACTGCTCCAGCTGGCTCTTCTTGGAGCAAGGGGGTTGGGCTAGACAATTTCCAGAGGTCCCTTCCCACCTCAGCCACACTGTGACTCTATAAAAGATGATGGAAAATCAAAGGAGTTCTTACATAGCCTGCTAGAAACACCAGATTCAGGTGCTTCATTATTAATGGCAAAGCTTCAACAGCAAATGAGACTGAGCAAGAAAATCTGTAAGTACATTGGGATTTCAGTGGTCAACTTCAATCTGATTTTTACAAAAGGGAATAGTAACATGCATGAGGCTGTACAGTTATCTTATATTTAACCTGTATTTAGTAGCACATGCAGGATATCAAATTACACAGAACCTGAGGGACAACAGCGTCCTGACTATACTCTTAGACAGATGCAGGAAGTCAGTGTAGTCCTATTTAGACCAGCAGATGTCTAGAG
>NW_010303654.1:0-351 GCF_000700745.2 Antrostomus carolinensis
GTCCCCGCCCCCTCTGGGCGCTCCCGGGCCCATTTTCCCCCGAGGGCCGGAGTTGGCCGCGGGGTGACGGACCGGTGTTTCCTGACCGGTGCTGGCCAGGGGAACTCGCCTGCCCGTCCCGGGGTGCAGCCAGTTGGACGTCCCGTCGAGGGCCGGCGAAAACCCCACTCGCGAGCTGCCGCCCAGCCGCGCTCATGGCTTCATTTCCCCCCACTTGTTTGCGTTTCTCTTCCGCAGGAGCCCCATAAAGCTGCCGCTGCGCCCACGCCCGTGACCCCTTCCTGCGGCCGGGCTCAGCAATGACCGCCGGGCTGCGCAAGGCTGGCAGAGGCAGCGGCTGGGCGGCGCGCG
>NW_010303654.1:365-10082 GCF_000700745.2 Antrostomus carolinensis
AGCTTTCCCGAAGTGGCTTTTGGAAATGAGCAGGGAAGACGTCATTATAGCAGCTTATTGCCTTGCCAGTGATTTCCGTGATACATCCTCACTTTGGGAGTCTTGGCGCTGGGTTGTTAGGAATAATTGCATTGAAACTAGTGGGTATAAAAAATAGGTGGTTTTCCAAGGCTTAAAAGAAGCAATCAAAGAAAAGCAAGGTAGAATGTAACCAGTAATGAAACAACTCAATGCGCGCAGCTGGCCCTGTCCCCACCCTCTGAAATCAGCAGGAGCATTCCCACTGCCTTTGTTGAAGCCCGGGTGAGGCACAGCATATCCTTGTCCACATTCAAAAAGAGTACGATTGTATTATGCGTATTTTAACATCCCTATGCTAATAATCACACCATATTATTAGTCTTCTCTATTTTTCTCTGTTAATTTTCCCAGTTATTCCAGTTTTGAAAATAGAAAGATGAATGGATTTACTTCCTCATCAACTCCAATTACAGACACTCAAGGCACTAAAAATTCATTAAATTTGGATTAGTAAACATCTAGAGGATGTTTAGTTGTTTGTTCCAAACAAACAAACCAACCACAACATGGATTGACTAGAAAGTTTATGGGAAGGACAATGATCTTCCCACTTATTTCAGCAAATGGGATTTTTGCATGGACAGTGAGCATACAACATCTAGGCAAATCTCATTAGCAGGGTAGAAGTTAATGAGAAACCTTGCCTACCTAGGCAGGTAGGCAGTTGCCTTCACAGCCTGTCTGTTGTGTGTATCAGTTAATAGTTCCCCTTCTTTTAAGGCCGCTCAGTACTACAGGCACTGTTTCTGAACATCTTGCTGCTTCTTCATACCACGAGTGTGGTAACTTCACTTGGCTTCCCTTCTTTCTGTGAAAAAACATTTTAAAAGCCAATAGATTTCAAATGAAAGTAATGGGTTTATCAGGCAAGCGTACGAAGATCATACGAAGACAGTATCATCTCTATGGATCATGTCCTATATAATGAAGTTTAGTTCAACACATTGAGCCACTTGTCTCTTTTGTTTAAAGTTTACATTGCTACTGAAATATTTCTGAAAAATAAGGTATTAATGAAATGCAGTAGTGCAAAACATCCCAGAAATGTAACTTTTCAAATGATTCTAATACTTGTGGTTTTGACACTAAATATTCAAGATAGTCTTGGCCTAGATACTCAAACCTTGGCTCGCTAGTTGGCCTCACTGATGACAAATGATTTTGTGTCTGGAAAGGCTGGATAATGTTTTTTAGAAAAGAGCTATTTACTCTAGATCTTGCAACATTAAGTTGTTGCTCTACAGGATCCAGTGCAGTCTTTGTAAAGTGTAAGTCAACTATGATGTGAGTGATTTACTAGACTGAGAAGAGGGCTACAATCTAGAAACTTTAAAATCTATTTACTGCACTGCCATCTTTTCAATGATAATGATGAATAATGATGTCTTGAATTCTGTCATGCATAAAGCCCCAAGCACTTAAAAGTTGTCTTGTATAGACAATTTCTGCTATATGTATGAACAGACTTCAGTGAAATCTGCCCATACAGTTTTTCTGCAGGGTTGTAATCCCCAACTTCAAATTTCCTTTCCATTTTGTGTTTTAATGCCTCCAAATACAACATCAGTATTTAGCAGTGAGAGTAAAGAGATCTCAATCAGTAGCTATCAACATATTTCAGATTAGAGTTGATCAACTTGTATGATATTCATGTTCTTGTCACACATGGAGTTGTTATGGTCAGTGTGTGCAACATGGATAAGGAACTTGTCTTGAAACATCTTAAAAAAATGTTTTTATACCCTATGTGGCAGGGAAAAAAACCCAGACTTTAAATATAATTTTAATTTTCAATATCTTTAGATTCTCTTCCCACCCTCCTTCACAAAACAACAAATGTTCTGTTATTCTCCGCCCCAGGCTATTGTTACATGTGTTCTCAGTATAACAAAAGGGTTTTGTCTAAAAAGGCTGCATCTGAGTCATGTCTTTGCATGTGAAACAGCTGTACACCTAGGGCACATTCTTGGTCACTTGAAAATGTGTCATTTTCAGCATTCTGGCTTTATATTATTTTGGCTCTGTGTCACTGCAGTGAGCAGAAGAAAGGAACTAATGCACAAGTTTTCTGTGTATCTGCAGAGATCACAGAACTGTGGCAGCAGACATGGACAGGGGGAGAAAAAAATGCAAGTGGAAATGCCATGTGAGGGATGTTTGGCCTAAAGTAGAAAAAGCTGGTCTAAAAAAAAAATCAAGTTAGTAAATCTAAATGATCCAGAACACATCTGAATACTGGGCAGGAAATGCTTAGAAATAATTTGTTACAAAACTCAAATGCTCATAGCATTTGTCTGATACTGTGATACAATGGCAACATCTACAAACCAAATCAGCTTTAGGTAGTTAATGCACAGAAACATTTTGTGGTGAATACAGAATAACATGAGACTATCTCATGAGTATTTATTTAAAAAAAAAAAAAAAAGTTACAATCAAAACTGTAGAGGGTTAGTAGAGAGAATAATGGTCACTCTACACCACACAGTCATTCCTTTGTCAGCATGCTGCCCACTGTCATCCACATAAAAGGCTTTAGAACATCTTGTGTATGAAAAATAACATTACAGTCACCTAAGGAGTCACTAGAGGAAAGCAAGTTTGGATTGTAACAGTCGAAAAATAGCTTAAAGAAAACTTTCCTCTCTCATTTTAAGTCCTTCCACCTCGTTAGAAAAAAAGTCCTCTGTTGCCTAAGGTAGTAGGTTGTTACCATTTGGGGGACAGAATCTCTCAGTAGTCACTGAAATTTAAGAGGTGTTAATAAGCAAGCAAATCATTTTGGTGTGACTATTTCAAGCCATGCGTCTAGAAAAAATAAATCACAAGAATCAGGTTTAACTGTCAAACTCTGCATTTAATTTCCTAAATAGGAATACTCAGAGATTCCCAAGGAATTTTGTATGTTAAAAGTACATTTACTAAGTCTATACATTATTTCATGCACCAGGTTAAAGTACTACAACACATATAAAGGATATGATGGAGAAGATATCATAGGCAGAGAGTATGATCTTGTAACAGTCTCAGCTGATAAATAAAAGCTGGCCTGCTGGACTGGACCTTCCCCATCCCTGCAGATGTTAGACCAAGCTGTGAAATCAAGGCTGGCCACTGCCATTAGGGCCTCTCAGGTGCACCACTTCAGTGCTAATGGCATAGCGAAAAACCAAGTGTAACACGCTAGCTCAGTTTTGGAAGCGTAACATTCCCTCAAAGGTGTTCTGTACAGTATGATGCACTCTCTTCCTGCGCTTGCACCAGCGTGTGTGTCTATAATAAGCTTCTCTTTGTTTCTCACACTGACTCCGGTGAAGGGAAGGCAACAGCAAATAATAGACTGAGTGACATTCAGTACCAGACTGCAAATGCAGATGTCAGACAAAACGGATGTGGAATTTGGCTAATGAAGCTGCAGCAAGAACAAGCAGCTTTTAACACTGCTTTGCGAAACCAAGTTATTTAATATGTGTAAAATTCAGTGGAAAAGTTCTCCAAGAACATATAACATATGTGCAGGAGCCAGAGGGGCAAACTGCTCTGTTATCTACAGTTATCTACTATCTCAAACAGCCAGCAGCACTGATACCCAAATATTCAGCATTCTGGCATTTCACTGTTCTGTTCCCCCTACTGAATTTGGTGTCTGAGGCCTCTCAATTTAAAATTTTAAGCCTAACTTAAATGACATAAAGCCACTTGAAATAGCGGGCCTCTTCCTCAACCTCCCTGACCTCCCCTGGCTGCTGTTACACACCAGAAGTACCAGCACATCAGCTGAGTCACCCGTCAGGGCAGACCCAGCTCTGCTGTGTATGAGCGGGCTCAGCTCCTTCCCCTTTTCACCACCCGGGGAAGCTGCATGAGCTGGTGTGCAGCAGCCAGTCCAAGCTGGAGAGAGGCCTTAACCCACCAAAACTCTCCTGGGCCACCAGCTTGCTTTGTAATCCCACAGAGCACAACTGCTTCTATTGAGCACCCTACATCTGGTCCATGGACTGCGGGAACTGGAAAGGAGAGTCCCTCTGGACTCAGGCGGCAAGTGTGCCAGCAACAGTTGGGATCTCCTACCCTACCCTGTAAATCCACACCTAGAAGGCACATCATCATATTGCTTCCAAATCACAGAAACTCCATGATCAGCAGATATTTTTAAATGGTGGTATTCTTCTTCAATTTATGCCGAATCTATTGTAATAAAGCAGCATTTTTTTTATATCACTTCTCTGTAGAGAAACTGGTTGAAAGTACTTAGTTGTCACTAATTCTATACTATAGCAAATGTACATGTAGTTGCTTATTTTCTGCATCTGCTCATGGCAAAGAGAGTTTTCTGGGTATGGCAAGACTTTACAAGACATCTTGTTCATGAGGTATGTGGACATCCATCTTATGTCAGCCAGTGAAGAACAAAAAAATGGCTCAGAATTAGGAAAAGTAAGGTCTTTACAAAGATCAACAGCATCCTGAAGTGGCCATCTGACTTTGCTGTTATATTCTCTCTTTATATATAAATATCTCTACATAGTTTTTCACACAGATTTTACAGAAATAGTTCCATTCATCAATACAAAATAACTTCTTTCATCAAAAGCATCTTGAATAGCTAGTGCCTCATAGAGCCAGGACTTCTGTCCACATGTAACCTCACACACCACACAAGCAAGTCTCCCACCAGCTATTATCTCCTCTGCCCACTTTATGGGTCTGACCTCATACCCAATATTAACATATTTTTGTAATAAAAAGCAGCACTGGATTATTAGAATTGCCAGTTTTTAGATGAGGCACTGAGTTCCCTTGTGTTATTTCTGCTGACTTTTCTAATCAAATATAAAGATCCCATGACACATTTTGACAAAAAGTAGGGCACAGCTGGCTTATTTATTCTTTTACTAAAAATAGGCTTCCACGTCCAGCAGGTTGTAACGTGTTAGATAGCACTTCAAGTGTAATAGCTGCTGTACCTGCCTCGATACAGCTATGTCACCAGTTCATCTTTGCCATATGTAATTACGAAAATCAAACGTCAGGCTCTGCAATTACTTTACTAGTTCCATTTTGATAAAATGCTTACTAGGATTAGACTGTCCAACAATTGAAAAGGCAATAAAATACCTTCTCATCCTTACAGGAGGAGTTTCTGACACCTTTCCAAGCACAGCACAGCATTTTTTACATCTCTTGGGTTAATGGTATATTACTATTCTCAGCCAGGGGCAAAGACTAGGAAGAGATTCATTATGGGAACTGGAACACAAATGGTTTAAAGAAACCCATATCTCTCACTTTCTTTTTTTCTAGCTGGCTTTCTTGTTAAGGCTGCTATTCTGATAACAGAATGGATGTAACAACTGTGAAAATGAATAATGATCACAAATACTATTGAGTCTATCACACTTTTTAATGACTATGCATATGAAATGCACTATATTATTTCTGAATTTGGCCTTGCAGAAGAATTTCAACCAATGTTTTCTCAAGTTTGCATAGAGAAGCTCATTGTCCAGGCACAATGGTGTAAGTCAGGGTTAGCAAGGCTTCATTTTGTGTAGAACTGCCATAAGAGAGAAAACACAATCTTTAGCCCCTAAATTACACCGATGTAGTTACCCTTTGAGTCAAATACATTTACTGACCTGCAGTACACAGTGAACATCACTTCTGAATTTGGTCATGTGCCATTTGTGAACCATGAAAGACTAGCTCAAAAACAAATCTTTCTTTATCTCACACAAGTTGTATGTCATGTGCAAACCAAAGAAAGAGATAAAAGCAAATGTGATATATTACTGCCACCATAAAACACAAGTACTGTGTTAACATTTCACTAGCCCATGGAAAAACACAATCACTTTAATCTCATTGGTTACTACACGCTACTAGAAAGCTAGTAAATCTGTATTTATCTATACCTACTTATCAGGGCAAACTGAAAAAGCTCATGTGTAATTTTAAAAATCAGTAACACATGAAAAATAACAAATACTACACGCAACACCATTCCTCTAAAAATATCACTTCTCAGCTACAAATGGACTATTATTTTGAATCCCTATTTAAAATTTCAGATTTGAACTTCTTCCCTCTGGTGAATGTGTTACAATTTTAATATTACTTATGAGCTTCTAATTTTAAAAGGACTATCAAAAATGCATATCTAGCAGATAGGCATTCAAAAGGCTTTTTTTTTTTTTTTGTTAAGGATGTTTCAAGTATCAGAAACCTCACTAATACTAATTCACGAGCATTTAATCATACCAATATTTCTTTTGCTATAAAACTATTCTTCTACACTACGATCGGTGCAAACAGAGTCACTAAGACACACTGAACTCAGTGTGAACCAATAATATTGTAATAAATAGAAACACTTCCATCTCACAGTTCTATTAATTCAACTTCCCATGATCAGGAGCCCTGAGTCCCACCCTCAGAAAAAACAGCACTCTGACACATTTCGGAACAGCACCCACGAGTGTTATCAATGGGCACTGTACAACCAATGCAGGAGAGATTCTGGGAATACTCCTAAAATGCCAGTACATCTCTTGAAGTAATACTCTGCACAACCTTTTGTTCCTAGACAAACCAGTCATCCTGACTCAGGAAGACTCGTGTTATTTCTAGGAATTACATTTTAGACAGTTTCTTGGAGCTACAAATTCATCATCTTCATTTTTAGTCCTCAATAGCTAACATTACTACATCTGGCTAGTTGCCATTTTAAAAAATACAGAAATATATTTGTTGCGGCATAAGAGGAGAAGTGTATTATTATTACTACTTTCAAAACTAGCAAATTAAGCCTGCCTTACTATTTTGGAAACTACAGGCTTTGTGCTAAATTGCTTTTTACAACAATTTTTCCAGCTATTGATTAACCAAATCAAAATACGTGTTTCACCCACTCGGTCTGGCAGTCTATCACAACAAGTCTGAAAGCTTCATTTATATGACTCATACGCCTTTAGATTAAACAACTATACAAATGATGCCAAGTTTCTATTTATCACAGCTTTGTCAGCAAAACAAATCATTCAGCAGGTGAATCATGAAATTACTGTCTGTGTGGATGCTAAGTAAATACAGAGGGAAGCAGAGAGATGCCAGCTTAACTTCACGCTTCCCGATCTATTTCTCCTTCCCATCTCCTTCACTGTATCACTATGACATTACTAATATGAGCAGATGAACTCTTCTTGCCTTTTTCTCAACATGCAGCCCATTTGGTTGCAGTTCAGAAAGTCCTTTAGACACATCAGGAAAATTGAAGCATACACTTAAGGAGTTTTCTCAGGAGAGAACACTGGCTGTGTACGTCTCTGAGAGGGAAAGTGGGGTTTCATTTCCAGTAGGAGAAGTGCAGCCATTTAGATGGCTCCACCATTTAGTTCATAGCTCTCCTGCTCGGAGGGGGCTCATAGGGGACTTTTGGTGCAATTCTGCTTTACAATGAAGAAAGACTGGCAGGCTACCGTGGCTCAGAGAAGGACAAGGTTAGGTCACCTTTGCAAGAGAATACATTCCAGCAGTTCATAAAAATGAGGCTGAAGAGCATTTTTTTATTCCTGGAATGTACCTCATTGCCAAAGAAGGTAGCTATGCTCAGAAAAATATTCCATGGGGAGCAAACAAATTCTTCTGCAAAGCCATTCCTCCCTGCTCCACCCCAGCTGATATTACACAAGTTGAATAATGCATGTCAAGGTATTAAGTAATATGTAAACATTTCCAGTAAATGTTTCTGCTGCAGGCCTTGGCTTAACTGGTATTGCTTCCCTCTGCGATAATGGAAAAACAACTTCCTCAGTTCTTCTGCACCTAAAGCTTAATATTAATGAGGCATTTCCTACCAATCACTGACTGGAATCTTCTTCCTCCCCTATCTCCCAATATAGATTTTAAAACCCTTGAAAACCTACCTAATGAAGCCTTACTCAGAGATGTCTTTTCTGAAAGTCTCTGATTGGCCTTATAGCCTACGTAATGGAGTAACCTGATGTCCACAAATTATTACAGTTCTGGTAATACATTTAAGGAAAAATTACAAATTCCAATCAGAAACAAGTTGAGTTCTCATACTACCAAGGATGTTTGATATGAATCCCCGACTTCCTATAATGAATTGACCAACAACGCCCCCTCCACCCACCAATTTTGAGATTATGTGTTTTCACATAGTTTTCCCCCAAGGGTGTGAGAGCACAGTGTTGGATAGCCACCACAGTCTTTTTCAAGCTGGCAGAGGAAATCCCCTTGGAATTTAGTATTACTTTAGGCATGCACACTGCTTGCACAGCATGTGCCAGTAACTCCTTTTCCTTTACTGTCTGTGACAATCCACAACAGGGGCAAATGCAGTTCTGAGCCAACTAATCCAAAGGGAACATGCTTAAAAACTAAAACATCACTGAGATGAAGATGGGCTCTCGAATCACCCCCAGGAGACTGAGAACCATTAGTCCCAAAGGAGAACTGCCCAAGGAAATTTCTGGGATTTTCCACTGGAATCTGTAGTTTCTGTAGGAGAGACTGACCTAGGGTCAAGTATCTGAGGAACTCCCAGGAAACAATACCAAATTCCACTCTGAAAAGTGCTTGGCAAAAACTCTGAACAGAGCTCTTAAGTAGGAAGGTAAAGTCATGCATTGTCTATAACTTTTCCAAGTATAGATTATTTCTTTCAATGTCTTAGCTGCATGGGGCTGAGAGTAGTGGGGTGAGTTGGATTGTTCTCCTTTGCACAAGTGATTCATTTTCATGGCAATCAAACTTGCAGCCCAGCTGAGGACATGACATCAGCAGTGCTAAACATGACTTAGAACCAAGGGTCTCACTGATCCTGAAAAATCTTTCTCAGTACACAAAGATGCTTGAAAAGAAAAAGCTCAAGTGATATTCCAAGCTGAAAGTATGGCAAACTAACACTAGGTTTTAATGTGTTTTTGATAGGAGTTCATAAGCAACAGCACCCATGGAATCTTCTGGCATAATAAGACATAAGAACATCCACAGAACAGGAGATTAATAAGCTGGTTTGATGTTTACTGATCATTTGGCTCCAATACAACTTTTTGGAAGACTGTCTTCAAATGAAATTAGTTTCCCTGGGCTTCATTATTGAGTTGCAACAAGACTGCTCCCAGAGACAAACTGCAACTAGTAAGAAATGTGCTCTTGTTTGGACAATATATGGAAAGCAGAAATACCAGAGACCAACCTCCTCCAAGCCCTCTCTTTCCCCCCGCTTTCAGCAGCAGCCTTTTTTTCCCTGATCTCCCACATCTGGGTGAGATGGGTTAGCAGTACTGAGTATCACAGCTCCCAACCCCAAGGCCACCAGCTCTTAGTAGCCTTCCCACATCTGTATGGTAACTGCAGCACTGGTATCAGTGACTGTTCAAGGAAAACAAAGTTCAGGGAAACAGAAACTATGGCCACCATGGCAAACTCAGATCACAGCAACATGAAAACTATTGTGCACACCTCAGTAACTGGTGTGGGCCTATTTTTGTGTCTGAGTTGATCAGGATAGGCACAAAGCAAAAACCATGACAGAATGAGCCTGTCCTGCTCACAAAATCGTTTCCCGCGACGCAGCAATGAGTTAATGATTGCATTACAGCTATCACA
>NW_010303654.1:10109-21176 GCF_000700745.2 Antrostomus carolinensis
AAGGTTTTTGAACACTACTTCCCCGCTGCTTTTAGTTCCCCCACAGAAGAGGAACTATTGGAGAGACCAAACCATCCACAAACACCTTCAAGAGAAAGCTTAGGCTAGCCACGCTGCTTTCCTAAGAAATAGTAACTCACTGCATTCTTAATTCTTCTTTATACTGTGAAATAACCTTTTTTGGTGAAAGACTAATAAAACTACTGATTTCCATACTTCTAAGAACATTACTGCCAGGGCTATGTGGACTCTCAAAAAGACCAGTGGCTTCTAGACCTTTCAAGAAATTATATTCAACTAAAAAGCTGTTTATTTTTCAGTCAGGGCACTGAGGGCACCAAAGCTCAGGTATAAATTCCCTGTACAGGGAGGAATGTGACGACAGCAAAAAGAAGTGCATTTGCACTCTCCTTTTTCCCCCCCACCATCTGCAAAGAAGAAGCGTGTCCCCCAGCTCTTGCCCAGAGACGTCTCTGCGGGGCCCTGGGGAAGAGGCAGGCACCTGCCTCCGCACCAGCGGCGCGTGGGATGAAGCAGGACATGGTACTGCAGACAGAGAGAAGAGGGGCTTCCTGAGGGTCTTACTGGTGTGCACATTGCACACACATATAGATGTACACAATCCACACCTCCCTGCAACTTCACAGCAACTTGGCCTTGTACCTTTTACCACACACAAGAAATGAGAGTCCTCAGCCTGCCATCCACCACAATCTTCTTGTTACAAAGCAGTGTGGCTGGCAGGACTACGGCAGCCCCTGCGCAGCAGTGCAGCCTCCCAGCCCTCTCTGCGTGAGTCCTGTGCACCACATCCCGCCAGCGAGCTGGGCGCAGGCTCATTCTTTCGAGGTCCCTTCCAATCCCTAACATTCTGTGATTCTGTGTGTGATTATCCGGCAGATAACGACGACTACAAGAAGGCCAAGACCAATGGTAATGAGAGCCCATACACATGGGGTATATAGAAATGGTCACATACTTGTCCACCCATAGATCTGTATCCTTACTACTGTACACTAACTCACAGAGCTTGGAGCAGAGGGCTTTGGCTATTTCAGCTGCAGTGATCCATATCTTACACCACAGCGAGCTGCTAAAGCAGAGCAGTGATGTAATGCCACTGAACGACAGCACGTGTCCTTTAACTACCCCATGCAAATCCAGCCACATTCCTAATGCCACCATACAACTGGTACAAACACAGAATCATTTAAACTGAAATTTCAAACAAATACTTACCTTGTCATTAAACTATATTTAAATATTTTTTTTTGCCAAGCACAACTTCCAGTTAGGTCAATTAGTTATAATGTGGACTACAGGGGTGTTTCACAACAGCAAAAAGTATCAAGTATCAGCTCTCATGCACCTTAAAAACACCACCTTTGTCCTCAAGCACCATTAACAACAAATGGATCCAATACCTAGAACAGCCACAAAGCAGAGAAAGAAATCTTCCACACTGCAGTGGGAAAAAAAGTTTCTACTAGGGAAATACTGCCTGTAAATTTAAAAACCATCTTATGCCAGTTCCTTCATATAACATATCCAAAATAACCTCTTAAAACACTATAATTTAACATTAGTGCTTTCCTTTAATAATTTAACTTAAAAATGTATACTTAACCTTTAAATCTTGACTCTAATGCTAAATATTAATTTGAGAAAAAGTCTTTAAATATTATAGAGATGTGTACCTCATCTCTTCTAATCATAGTCACATCTCAAACTACCATTTTTCACAGATATATGTTAAAAAGAAATGCACATAGATAGGAAAAAGAGGTCCTGTTACATTATATCATGTTTTTTATCAAAGAACATGCCATTACACTTTGTGGCTTAATTATTTTACACAAACTTAAGAATTGGTGATGCTGAGCTAAATTATCATTTACCATAAAGATACCTTGAAATACTAAGCATGATTTTCTGTTTTCTCTTCTTCCCCCATGACAACAGCTGAGGGAATAGACATGCAGTTCTATAGTGGCTTGGTCATATGAACTCTATTAAAAAACTGATTATTTCAAGTTGTTAAAGATCAGGAGATAACCTCCCTCAAAAGAAGAAAAAATATGAACAGATCCTAATTAGCATCTGATAAAGAACTGGAGCTGTTGCAGTGTGCAAACCCTGAATTAGAATAATAATGCAGAGAGACTCAACAAAAGATGCTTTGTGTTCCTCATTACAGCCAGCAACAACTCCCCCCGGGAAGGCACCCCTTCCAGCACCAGAAGCATGCTGAACACTCCCACGGTGTCACACTGGTTTTCCACGCCCTGCTCAGATACACCTGAAAGGCACTTTTGCAGTATAGTTTAAAAGGACAAACCTATGTCCCATGCTACACATCTTGCCTGAAACAAAGCATTTTGAAATAAATCCTTCTGGGCAAACTCTGAATAAATCACACCCCCAGTGGGATAACCTTTAACATAACATGCAAGCACACACAGGCAGAGAGCACATGCAAGTTTTACCACATGCTAGGTGCACCTGTGGCATTGCCTGCAGACTACCAGAACCCTCAGCTATCAGGACATTGCTCCTCCCAGTCTTCACACGAAATATGAGTTCCCTCTCCTACCTCCACTTCCTACCGATGGGAATATGCTGTTGCAGCTGATAACACGTGACTGATTCACTCAGTAGCAAACAAATAATCTGCATATTAGCAAAGTGCTTTGCACTTGGCAAATGGTGGCACACAAACACATTAGGATTAGATTTAAGGCTACTAAGGTCTGAAGACTACAAATGAATGTCTGTATAGCAAGTTTATTGCCAGTTCTGTATTACTGCTGTTGCTTCATTCGAGTTCTCTGACAGATACTGAGTATCTTAATTAGCAATCTGCCTTTTTAATGCACAGCAAATCACAATGTGTTTCACACTCTGGTCTGTAGTGATCGATTCCACATAGCCACACATGTAACCTTACACACATGAGCAATCCTGCTGAGTTTAATCATCTTTCCAAACCAGTCTGTGCTCAGCATGTCAGGTTCTGTACATTTTGCCCTTTTCCAATTCATCCCATCTGTTTATAGCCTTTCCATCTAGTTGACTATGATTTTCCAAGGTTTCAAATTCACCTTTTTCCTTTCAGTTTTTCCTATCTGATGTACATTGTAATGATATTAAGGGGAAATATATTAAAGAACTAACTTAACTCAATTTCTTTCCACAGTGTTTCTCCAAACTGGCTGGCTAAGTGTGACCTTTTCAAAGGTATTTGGCAGAGGCCTGTCATTTGTCAAGTTATTTTTCCAATTTTTGTCAGTGTGAGTCTTAAAATCGGTATCAAATTCTTTGTGTTACATCAGATCAAAAAAATGCTCTCTAGCTGAGCTGACATCTTTTAGTCTAACACCTTAAAACTGCATGAGACAAATGAAGTACACAGTGGAAAAAAAACACAAAAGTCTGGTTTGTGGCCAAAATTCCACCTAGACATAGAGCAGAAGGCGGAGAAAATTTACATATCTTGAACAGTATTTCCCAAGTGTTTGTTAAGAGTTATTTTCTTTCTTAATCTCAAATCAACAGTAGCCTCAAATCAACAATGCTAGGTCTGAGCTTGGTGAGATCTGTTGAAAATATAATGGGGCAACATATTCTGCTGCCCTGCCATCTTGAATAAGTTGTGTGTCCATGGCACATGCAGACCAAGTTGCTCGTTTCTTACAGCTTTTATTCATCGCCAGTTGGTGTGTTGGTTCCGGATGCTAGTGTGGAATCAGGAGACAAGTTCAAATATCTTCTTACAGTTTCTGCTAAATCGTAACTATTTTAAAAGATTGAGTATGACAGGTCAGAAAGAGGAACAAAGAGATTTATTCATGGAAAATCTTACTAGCCTTCAAAGCAAGTCATATGAGATATATGAATACATATATTTTTATAGCTTGTGCCTAAATTAGAAACAAGATTAAAAATCTCAATGTCCCTGATGAACTCCTTCCCTTCTCTCCACATTATCCTAATCATTTTGGATTATAGACTGTCCTCTTTATTTTTTTTTCCTCCTTTTATCCCTTCTCATCCCTTATCTTTCCACTTTTCCCATCCTACTGCATCTTGACTTCTTGTTCATTTGCAGCCATATGTTGGATTCAGAGATGCAATGCACCAAGTTCCGGCATTTTGGAAATCCGACAATTCCCAGCTATAAAAAGACCTTCCCATCTTGCCTTCCACAAACAAGCACAGGGGGCAAAACCAAAAACAAACAGCAATACCTAAGTCTGCTTAAAAGCATGGTGTTACCTGTCCTGAGTGTTCCCAGTTTAAAGCAAAGTGATCAAACTACACTGGTAGAAGCCTGTAACAGATGCAGCTTAAACTGTCTAGGATTATTTTTAATATTTTTGTTCTAGGAAGTATGCAGAAACCATAACTACACAGCTGTGACAGAAATCCCAAGGGATGGGGCTGCCTTCTCAGGGTGCATCTGAGCTCATCAGACTTGCTGCAGGTTTTGGCTCATTTACTTTATCTTAACCAGCCTGCCTATGCTTTCCCATAACTGCTTCAAAATAACTGTAGTAACACAATATTCAATAATGGGATTTATACTTGCTTGTCTTTTAGAGGTGAAGAAAATAAGAACATCCCACATGTGCTTCTGTCACTGCAGTGTGGTTTCACAAATCTATAGAGCTTCAGAGAGAGAAAGTCCATTTGGTCTGCAGCCTGCGCACTGGCTGCCTGCAGCACCTCTGCCACTGACCACTGCCTGAGAAGCCGAGCGTCCCTGGGAAGCTCTGGCTAGCAAAGGCAGACAGCTGAGCCTTGGGCAGAACTGCGTGGAAAGCTTCTTCTTTCTCATTCACTTATCACCATGATGTGTTTCAGAAAACAAGCCCCTAGCTTATGTCCCTGCTGCTTCACTTTGCAGGTGTCTCATCTGTCTACGAGGTCCTGGTTTGGATCAGAAGGCTTTGGTGCTGCCTTCTTTATACATTATATATTCACTCTGCTATGAAAGATGAATAGTCTTACAGGAACACAGTCACTACCAGCTCCTTCAGCTTCCTCAGACGTTGGTACAGCAAGGCTAACTGTATTGCAGTTCTGACAGTGCATCTCTAGGGCATGAGGACAAGTGGTGCACGCGCACCCAAATGTCAATATTCAAACCAAAGGGTAGCACACATCCAATGATATTCCAACCAAATGAGTACAAAACCAGAACCTAGCTCTCCTAAGCAAGCTACAATCAAATATACTTCATAACATGGCAGGAAATAAGCCAATTTAATGGAGTAAATATGAATGAGAAAAAATGTCAGAGGCAAAATTCACTAGGAAAAAGGCAATTTCCTCACCCTCTGACTTTTGGAATTAGACCAGGACAAGCTAAAAGGGTGAGGCCATTCAACCAGATGAACAGGGAGGGGGGAAGAAAAAAGAAGAAAAAAAAAATAAGAAGGAAAGAAAATGACTGAAAACTGTTTCCATTGGGCAGCTATGTTAGAAACCACTTTTGCACACTTGCTGAATTAAAGTTTTGAAGTCAACAAGCGCAGTCATTGTTTTCTGAGATGTAATAAAATCCAGATAGTGACTTTTGACTTGGAGAGATAATGAGAGTGAGAGGCAAACTTCTTGCTGGATGAAAAAAACTATCTACAAGGACAACAACCTCTAAAAGAGGTAAAGGAAGTCACAGCAGCTACTTGGATTTACATCCACGTAACAGAACAGAATTGAAACCAGACAGTTAGGTATCTCTCCTTTCTTGGTAGGTATGAACAAGTTTACAGCCTCAGAAAATTGCAATCTCCCTTGCCATTCAGGAAAGGAAAATAATTTCTTTTAGAGGAACTCAAGAGTTACTCAACTCTAATTAATTTTCTAAAACAGGAAATCCCTGCCAACACAGGTGGAACTATAATACGCTGGCTGCGTAGCTGGGGAACATGAAAAATGGGATTTCCGTGTTTCCCTCTTACTCACCAAAACCAGAGAGTAAATACTGTAAGTAAAACATGCAGTTGAAAAATCTGAAAAAAAAGCAAGCAAGTAAAAAAATTGAAAGGAGGACTATAAAAGTCACTTAGGTCATTCAAAAGAAAGTTCCCTACAATATTAACTAAGGTTTGAACCCTTCTGAGGAAGCTACCATCACTTTGAGAGCTTAGTTATAGGGCAAAGGAAATTCATCTGAATCTGTAGTTAGGAAACAAAGTTGAGAGGACACTTTGCTGACTTCTGATGTCACCTGCACTCCTGAAGGAGCCCTGTAACGTGTACTGACAATAGCTGCTTCTCTCAGACATCTCTTTGTTCTCTATAATTGGTATTTTTAAATACAGTTTACACTGTTTCTTGCTGGACCACATCACAAAAGATGACTGGCAGGACAGAATTTTTTTTACCATTGAAATGTTACTCAAGTTAAAAGTTAAGACAAGAAATAGACATTCCTTTTTAATATTTACTTGTCTGCAGCATTTTAATTGTGGAGGCGTGTAGAAAAGAGGGATATAAGCAATTATTCACATTGCTACACATTTCTGTCTATCTAACTGGAAGCAAAAAGACTTCAGGACATGTGGAGATGACGCATGTCATCACTGCTTTTAGGGTATGTCCTGCGCTCTCTGCTCTGAGCATTAAGGCTGTGTTTAAGTTCAGCTTTGGATAAACAACATTTTTCATGACAGCTTATTTCAAACCCCACAAAGCCTTCTGTATCAAAAGAGCAACGCAGGGCAGATTTCAGTGGAACCAAAAAAAAAAAAAAAAGTGTCTACAATGAAAACAACTAAAACAGCAGCAGGAAGGTTTGTTTAGACTATGGAAAGTTCAGTAAGTCACTGATAAAAGAGTTGTATGGGTGGGTTACTGGAAGGTATGTATTCATCAGGAGAGTAGTGCTCTCATTATAAAACAGCCTGAGTACTTCTAACCATACGAAGTGACTCTCACTCATCTGATCCCTTAAAATAAGCAAGTAACTAAAACAAGAACAGATTAATTTCTTTTAAGTACAGATATACCATCACCACACCCACTCACTGAGAGAAAAGATATTTACTATTAATAAAAATAATGCTGGGGGGGCACAACTTTATTTTTCTTTCCTACAGATATGCACAAGTTGCTCTCTATTTAGACTGTTATTAGAAGGTTAACTTTTCTCACACATACATTTCAGTCAATATAACAGATAATTATACACAATATTAGGTTACTTGCTCATGAATTTATGTTTTCTTGCTCTGTTTTCAAAAGCCATTGAACCCATGGGATACTTCAGTAGTCAGTATAGTATGGTACCGCACAGCAAACGCACACTTGGAAATGACCTGAATACATGCAATGGAGGCAGTAAAATGTGTAAGATTACATAGCTGGTCTTTCATTTCATCCTAGATACCAGTTCCAGCAAGAAACTAATACATATTCTCCAAAACAAATGTCCATCAAAGCCACATAAGCAATTTAATGGTGATGTATGTTGACAATACTACATAAGAGTGGTGAGTAACCCGACAAAGGAGGCTGTAGGGAGAACAAAAGTGCAAGCTGATCCAGAATGCACATATCCTCTTTACCAACATTAAGTCCATTCTCAGTCTGGCCTCTGTGACTCAGGCTGCTACACTCAATATAGAAAGTAAATATATAGGAACAATTGAAAACAATTGTCCTCCTGCCCATATTGGTAAAGGAGGGTGATTAATTGAAAGAGAAGACAAAAATTATCCTGTGACCTAACAGACACATTCTTCCTCTTAAGATGGATTAGTAAAATGCAGAATTTAATATAAGGTAACTTTGCAATGTTGAGATAATGTCATGATGTTTTGCTTTATACAAGATGAAATTAAAGCCTTGGTTTTGGTCACTACATTAAGTGGGGAAACTGTATTTTAAATAAAAAACTATTCTAAATTCCTGGTAAATTACAAGGTTTAGGTCAACTCTAAAAAGAATTTGTGTCAGCTGGAAGAGGGCATCTATATGAAAGATTAATAATAATGAAAACCAACTGCTTTAAAAAGTAGAAGTAATGCTTGTTGAATGTATCATCACCTGGAAGACCGGTTATGTTAATAATCCTTCACATTATGCAAAGTAGGATGAAAATAATTAATAGTTCACAAACAACCTTCCAACAGAAGCTTCAGTGCCAATGTTGTTTTGACTGATTACAATTAATAAAAAATATAATCCCAAATATTCAGGCCTTGAACACAGATTCCTTGTATCTGAGAAACTTCCATGAAAAAAAGAAAAAATAAACCTACCTCTCTCAGCATTACCCTGTCAAGGGTAACTGAGTTCCCTGGATCACAGTGTCACTGGGGAATTCTGGTCTCGCTGGTCACAACTCTTCATTAAAGTCCATTCTGTTCATGAAATGGAGAAGCTGATTCAATGTATACATGCAGGGGTTCCACCACTGAGCTCTGCTGAGCCACCACAAATGCTTCAGGAGTCAGAGGGTAAGAACCAGGGTACTGTGATGCCTTCATAAAAAATCAGAGCTTAGCTGATTGTGACATTTAGGGAGTGCTCATTAAATCCAGAAGGTTACCTGTCTCATCACACAAGTTCTTTCCTTCTCTTGTCTGAAGTAGCTGTGAAACAATGGTCAATTGGTAACATGTCTCAAGCCAGCAATAAGGAATGTCTGCAAGGACACTGGACTGTGAGAGAGGAAGAAGAGGAAGAGAAGGAAACAGAGAATAAAGCAGGAAGGTCAGAAGGTTGTTTATACATTTACAATATCTCTAAAATAAAGTCACACCCCAGAGAGATGCAGGTGGCAAACTGATCTCATTAGAAAAACCACAATGGTTCAGAAACAAAGTTCCTTTTTGCCAAGGATCCTGTTTCCAGCACTGCTCATACCCAGATGTTGCAGAGGAAGGTTCCCAGCCACGCTGGGACTTTAAAGTGATTCCCGCAGGACAGGCCAGAAAAGTTTTGCTAAATTCACCACCAAGTTAGAGAAATATTAAGCAAGGCAGAAATTAAGATCCACTCTTTGGATCATGGCATCCACGGTCGTAAAGTTTAAAACCTGCTCATGACATTTTCTCCTGAAAACAGCAGTTGGTACAGCACACAGCATCCCCACAAAACTCCCAGGTCCTAAAAACTTTCATATATGCCTCAAAAACATGGAAAATAAACTCGGCTACTCACTGCTCTGTTAGCCTAGGAACTAGGCAACTAGCGTACAAACAGTACAAAATCCACCAAGGTGTGAAAGGGGCTTCTATTACCACATACACCACACAGGCTTTTGGAGCGAAGCGCAAAGATTTATGTAGGCCACCTACTCTTAGGGAAGAAAGTGCCACACCAGGATGACATGGCAGTCAGCATTTCACTCATGGATGCTGTCAAGGTGAGAAATGGACAAGATCAACTGCATTCATTTCTCATCCCTCCATCAATATTGGATCTTAATAACTGCTGCCTGGGGCTCCTCAAAAAAACTCCCTTCATGATGTTTTTCTACTGAAAATAGTGGCTTTTTCCAGGGGGGAAAAAAGCTTTCAACTAAAAGCACTCACTCTATCTAGTAGTTTATTTCTAAAACCACAAGATCTACTACCTTTTGTTTTTCAACAAAAACTTGGTTTGGAAGTGGTGCTTTACTGGAGCTGTGGTTCAGTCAGCCTGGATGCACCCACCAGAGCACAGCTCCCACGAGGCGGTGTGAGATCACCCAAAGGGGAGATGATGACACAACTGGGTAGGTACACCCCAGTCAGCAAGGCCAGTCTGCTATTGAGTCAAAACTGTCAATCAAAGTATTCAAAACTTTAAAAAAAATATACTACAAGAGTTGGCAAAACTAATGTGCTTTGCTTTAAAATTTTCTGCAAAATTATATATTTGGTGATCAGGTCTGTTCCTCATCATTTCTGGGGACCCTTGTAGCTGCTGCTGCTGCTAAAGATGGAGCCAATTCTACCAAGACACAGGAGGCCCCAACAATAGGAGCCATAGCCTGGCACTGCCAGACTCTTCCCATGCTTGGGAACTGCAAGTAGCTAGCTGTTCCTCCTCATGATCTCAGTTCCATACCTGTCCACTCCTACTGCCAAAAGGGACTCAGCTCATCAGCAAATGTTGTGCATCACCTTGACAACATCAAAGATTAACTCACTGATCTCTGTGTTTAATGTACAAAAACTATTACTGGAATATCACATTCAAATGTTTAATGTAGATTCTGATCCAAGGGCAGTGGATAGCCCATAGTGCCTCAGTAGTTGTTTGAGCTCTCTTAGATGATGTAAGGTCTGCAAGAAGTAAACCCAAGTGCACATACACATATGCAATCAAAGCTCCACTCTTAATCAGACCCCTCCCACTCTTCTCATGTATTAACTTTGACTAAAGTAGCCTCCTGCATGTTACAATTGCCAGTAAAATACAATAGCCTGAAACTGAAAATATCTCCAGTGTACCAAGAATCCAGTCTAAGGGTCAAACTTGCTGGCAATTCTGAGACCAGCTCATACGATGAGACACCGATTGTGTCAGTGCTCCAACTGAGCAGCTTAATTGGAACATAAAACCAGGATGATTAATCACAGCTAAGGAAAACACCTTGCTACAGAAGACAGTCAACATTAATGCTTTACATCATTTTAAAAAATTGAGGTTACTGTTCAGGACAGCACATGTGGAAAACATTTAAGGAAAAAAAGGTGAAATGTTGTTTAATTGGTGAATTCTTGCCATTAACACCCGAACCGGTTTGACACATGCTGGCAGGCAGTAGGTGTTGGCCTCAGACACGCTGCCAGCCACACTTCCCCACCCCCGGCGGCTGCCAGCCCCTCCCGGGGTTTGGAAGTTTCCCCACCGGAGGGAGGCCCTGTTCCCATCGTTTTCGGTAAATCCGCCTCTGCAGTCACATCTCCTTGGCGGCTTCGATTTTTTTTCTTTTTTTTTCTTTTTTTTCCTGATTTCTTTTTGATGTAGCAGCACCTGAGCTTTTTCAGTCTCAGCCCCTCTTCCCATACCCTCCCCCCGAGAACGGGGCCAGACCCCAGGGGATTCACCGCCTGGGGATGCACCACC
>NW_010303655.1:0-1238 GCF_000700745.2 Antrostomus carolinensis
CTGCTCGGCCCGTGCCTGCTGCTGCATGGTGCCCACCTGGCCTGTGCCCTCGAGCTGCCTGGGCACCTTTGGGAGCAGCCTGGTTGCGGGGCTGGTCCTTCCCAGCCAGGTGCCCTCTGCCTTGCTCTGCCTTGTCTGAGATGGCACCCTGAGCCAGTGCCGGCGGATAAGAAATGGCATTTGGAGAAGTCCCTCCTATGTGGGCACAGTCTTGACAGTGTGCCCACTGTGCCCTCCTCCAGCCAGCCAGGAGCTGTCCCCACTGGGCATCCTGTCTAGAGGATGCTGTCACCTTCCCTGCAGACCCTGGGAAGCTGGAAGAGCCCCCATCCCTGCTGACCCCTTGCCCAGTAGGGGTCCCCACTACCTCATGCCCACTGGTTGCACGCCCAGGAGATGTGCCTGGTGTGCAGCCTGCCCTGGGGTGCCCCATCCCTGCCCCACTGTCCCTTGCCAGCCTGGAGCTGCTCATGTTACAGCACGGCATGCTGCAAGCTTGTGCCTGGGGTCATTCGCATCAGGGAGCAGGACCAGCGGCTTTGCTTGCCTAAGGCAACGTCGGCTCGGGTCCTGCTGGCTTTCCGAGGGAGCTGAGCACCTGTCCATCTCTCTGTGCCTGTGCAGTGCCGTCCGCCAGCATGACCCGCCTGGCACGCTCCCGCACGGCCTCCCTCACCAGCGCCAGCTCAGTGGATGGCACCCGCCTGCACCCACTCGGAGAGCACCGAGGCCATGGGGCAGCTCAACCACACCATGGAGGTATCGTGCTGAGGTCCACGCCCACCACCGACATCTCCTCCAGAGCCATCTCCCTTCTGTCAGCATCCCGCCAGCACCCACCCGACCTGTGGATGTCCTCCACCAGGGCCCTCGCTCCTTCGGAGTCAATTTGTCTTTGCCATTGGCCTCATTCCCTTGTCTGGTACTGGAGGAGACGGGCTTTGCTTCACTGCCTCCTGGCTCCGGCTCCTGTCTCCACCTAGCAGTCACACATGGTTCTCCATCGGTCCTCACCCTCCCTAGCAGCGGCTCTGCCCTGGCTTGGGAGGGTGGGTAGCAGGGGAATGGGGGTAGAGTGGTGAGATGGGGACAGGATGGTGGGATGGGGCAGGACAGCAGGCTCTGGGCCAGACAGCAAGATGTGGAGAGGACATAGGAGGTAGGTTGGTCCCCCAGGGTCAACTGACGGCTGGCCAAACTGAAAGGAAAACAGGGACAGGGAGCAGTGCTCGCTGGGA
>NW_010303655.1:1282-1710 GCF_000700745.2 Antrostomus carolinensis
CAGGGACAGGGAGCAGTGCTCACTGGGAGGTCACTGGGCCCTTCCGGGAGATGCTACTCCCATTTCTCCCCACTGGCCCTCCCTGTGGAGAGCTAGCATGGACTCCTCCAGCACACCAGGACCTGCTGCCCCAGAACTGGCTGAGAAATCACACCCCAAACTGTCCCCTCACCCTGGTCATGTTCCTGGAGGGCTGCCCTAGGGCAGGGGTAGAGGGCTCAGCCCTGCTTCAGAAGCCATGGGGGTCCCCCTGCCTCTGCCCACACCATCACCTGTGGTGGCACTTCCTTGGTCCCTTGTTGCAAGAAGGACAATCACCACCTGCCACCAAAATGCACTGGGGTGAGGGGGGGAAGGGGATCTGTGTGCCCTGGCTTGTTTGGTCACTGCCACAGCAGCAGGTCCAGTCCCAGTTCTTGGACTGAGCC
>NW_010303656.1:0-277 GCF_000700745.2 Antrostomus carolinensis
CTGTTAGGAAGGGGCCAGGCCGGCCTGTCCTGCTCCTTCCACCTTGTCCCACCCTGGGTTCGTGTGGCCTCTCAGGAGTAGGATGGAGGTTCTGACATGCAGGGAAGGGAGAGGAGAGGAGACTGCTTCTCCCATCCTTGTGGCTCTGCTTGGGCCCCATGTTGTCCCCTGTGCCGGGTCCTGTGGTCCCCGACTGCTCGGGGTGGATTTAACAAGGCTGAATGACAGAGCTGGTGAGCTGAGCTGGCTCCCGGGTCCTGGGGCAGCGGGGGATGGG
>NW_010303656.1:292-14292 GCF_000700745.2 Antrostomus carolinensis
CAATGGCAGCGGACGGTGACATTACCCTGCTGTCCCTCTGATAATGGGAGTATTCATCTTGCACCAAACTGCGAGCTGCTGTTGATGCAGGCAGCCCTTTTCTTCCCCTGCTGCCACATATACAATCCTTTCTTACACCAGTGCTGCTATTTAGTTGACTTCATGTAAAAAATTCAGGGACGTATTTTTTTTCTTTATTTTCTCCCCTTTTTTTTTTTTCTTCTGTAGATTCACTTTTTTGCTGATTCAGATTCCTAAATTGCTTCACTCTGGAGTTAAGGAAGTGCCAGAACTGGCACAGGGAAAGTAGAAACAGCCAGCCAGAAGCTAGATGGAGGCAGATGAGGGCTGGTGGGACCTCTTCCATCAACAGCCGTTGTGTTATGAAAGCTCAGCTTAGTTTGGAGACAGCACAGTCTGGCTGCCTCGCTTCCTAACGCTGGGGAAGGGTGAGACTGCAGGAAAGCGAGGTATTCCCTTCATTTGGCTGCAGGATTTAGTCAGGCGTAAACTGACTGAGGAACCACGCCTGCAAATTGCAGTTTCACAGCACTGTGAACCAAACTAAATCGGTGTTACATTCCCTGCTTCTCACAAATCCCCTTTACAGGAATTCTGCATTTTGTTTCTGTCCCAGGGACTGATATTGGTGTGACCTTGCAGAGGGCTAGTTCAGGGAGTTGCTCTGGCAAAAAAAAAGAGATCTATGTCCACAAACACAGCAGAAGGCAGAACCACAAGCTGCCTTTTGTTGATTTTTGTGTGATGTGGCAAATTCAGGATCCCGTGCTTCATCGACCCCTGGGCATTACGATAATAAAGATGATGAAAAATATTATAGATGCCTTTAAAACAGAAATGTATGTACTGTACTTTGAGCTCATTATAATTTTACAAAAACATTATTAACTGCTCATCGTGTTTTCACAATGGATTTCCCTGTGTACATATAAAAAAATGGAATTTTGGATGGAGCTGAATAATTTTTGTCCTGCGTATGCAATGCCATTTGCAAAGATAGAACATGAAAACTTGCTATGGAATTACTCATTGCTTTTGTTGAAAATGGGACTCAATAAACTGCTGGAAATGGAAAAATAAGTATCAGAAAAATAGAACTGCGTTGTTACATTTTTTCAGTGTGACAGAATCTGGTTCACTGGTGGTGCTATAAGTTTAAGAAGTAAATTTATTGCTGTGAAAGTTTTAAAAGTAACTGTTGACCTAGTAAGATTGGCTAAATAGGAAACAAATGAGGAGATGGTACTGAACTCTTGGAGCATCGAGAACTGTAAACAGTGTCAGTCCACCAAACTTTCAGGAAAAACTCAAGTAAGTTAAAATTCACCTTTCATTATAATCCAAGTTAATGTCAGTCTCTTAAGACAGAAAATCCTAAGCAAAAAGAGGAGGGAAAGCTCGTGGCCCGAGCTTTTCTGAATTTCTCTTGATTCACAGCACATACGCTGATTAGGTAATCTAATTGCTATGAATAGCACTGAAACTGTGGAGAAGGGTAAAGTATCATAAGATACACACTTGAAATCTTGAAACTATTTTGTCAACCCAAAGGCGACATCACAAAGCTATGTTAAGAGCAAAGAGCCGTGCTGGGACATGTGGCTTTTCTTCTTTTCTTTTTTTCTTTTTTCTTTTTTCTTTTTTTCCCATTTCATGTAATAAGTGTTTTCTTCGAAAACAGAGGAGAAAATAATTTCCTTGCTGTAAAATTAGATTAGACTACGGTATTTCATCCTGTCACTACGTGCCAGCGCTACTGCCTTTATACTGCATGGACACTAATGGAACACTAGAAAATTGTAGCCTTTTCATCACTGATGAATCTGATAAGATCGAGGCAATTTCCTTTGACATCCCAGCACTGAACAGAATTATCTTTTTTGTGGGATCAATAAATGTTGCTTCATTTCTTCCTCTGCAAACAAACAGCGTTTTGATTTGGCAAATAGAGCTGCTTCTGGATACTCATTTATTTTTCTAGCAAGGCAGGAGTAGCACCCTAATGTTGAATCTAGAGCAGTTCCTCCAGCTTGAACAAACGACGCGGTTTTGTTGTTAGACATTCTCACAAAGTCCTAGTGGACTTTATACCTAGGGACATGGGCTAGGCTCCAGAACAAAGGCATTTTAATCAAGCCAGAGGTCTTTTAAAGCCTCTTATTCTCAGTTAAGGAGATTTCTTCCTTTGGAATGCAATCTTTTTTTTTCTGATATGCAAGCATGTGAGCATAAATCCACTACTCTTGGGTATTTGTACAATGCATAATATTTTGTAGAGCAATTAAGCGCTGTAACTGAATGCAGAATTAAAATTTCCTTCAGTCTTCTCAGCATGACTTGCTAACAACCAGAGCTATTGCAGCAGGAGCTGAGGAAAACGACACTAATCCAGTGAGGCGCATTTCCAACCTGAATTGCACACCAAACCTGTTTCTACACCCCCATCCCAAACGAGCATGCTGCACAATTATCACATGTAATGTCCTGTTCTGAAAAAGGCCAGAATCGTTCAGAGGAGCAGGCTGGGGAGGGAGAATGCTGTGCTCTTCATTCCTTTGGCTGATAAGAAAGCCCGTACTGCGTTTGGGGCTCTCTTGCTACCTTCTTTCCTTTCCCAGCAGTAGCTTTAACAGGCTGAGACCTCATGCAGTACAGTTATTGATCTCCTGTAGCGGGCCTGTCAGTCATCCCAGCAAAACAGCTACTTCCACAGATGGACTTCCCCTTCTGAAAAACCCTTCCTTTGCAGAAGATGTAATCCCATCACTGAAAGAACCAAAAAAAACCCGAAACTTAAAACCTCTCTGATTAAAAGGTTTCTTTATCACAAATAGCAAGCAAAGGACATAATAACAGAAATAGAGGAGTGAATTAAAACATGAGTCACTCGGAAAGTTCCTGTAAATTACACTTGATGTAGCCTAAGTTGACACTGCAGAAATCTGTGAGAAAGTTGTCCTTACATTCCTGTCAGATTCCTCAGCAGCTGGGAGGCTCTTCTACATCATGTTCCACCCTGGGTGGCTTGAAGCAAATGCTCAGATTGTGTCTTGGATGTGGTGTCCTTCAATCACATCCCACCGTCTTTTAATGTCTTCTGGAATAACCATAGACTTTTATTTGTTTACGGGTTGGAGATCAGTACATCGAGGTTTTTCTTAATACTTTCAGGAGGTAAAATACTGTCATATTGTGCTATTTTAAGCAGAAGCGTGACGGTTTTTGTTATCCGTGTTGTATAGGTATTTATTTTACATCTTTTCTTACTTTAATTGTAAAATGTAAAAGGATTATGTGTATCTTTTCAAGCTGAATTTATCACTGTTGATCACTTTTAAGAATCATTTCAATTCCTCCCTCTGAGATTAATACTATCAGAATAACAAAGTAATAAATATCTTCAGATTATAAATGGATTCATTGATGAAGGAAAGTTCTTCTGATGATGCTGCAATATATGTACCAAGCTAGTTGAAGTATTGCCCATTTTTTCTTACAGGGCTTTAAAGGTGCAATTAGATGTAACTATTAAAAATGTACTGAACTCCGCTACATTTTGACTTGCGCCATGGATGTTCTTGAAATTATATATTTAATATAATTCGTTTTCATATGCTTGTTTATAAAACAGTCAGAAATTGAAACTAGTAGTCTGGTATTTTTCTTGCATGTACTAAGGCAATTTGATTACAGAAGTGGGGCATGAGAAGGGTCAGACTGATGCCTGATTACTGGATTACTCCAAGGCATTAATTTGTTCCTTGTTGTCAAATATGTTTTAACTTGGAGATACTGCAATTAAATAATTAATCTTGATAAATCTTTTACGATTCATTTACTAATTTTCTTGGTACGTGTGACACAGAGAAGGAAGATCAAATGAGAAAAACCATGGCTGATGAAAAATAGTAATAACAGCTCAAGAAAGTAGTGTGAGCATTAACGTGTAAGTGGCCACTTCTCTTTTATCGTGTTAGTCTTTCACGTCTTCTCTAAATACTCAAAACACGGCCACATAACTTGGTATCCTTTATGCTATTTTTACACAGGGGCAAAAATGTTTGTCTCTAGTGGTAGAAGTTTTTACCTGTGGTTTGTCAAGAGAATGATTGCATCTGTTTTGTGCAGCAGGTTAGTTTGCTAGACCTTGATCAATGATGCTTTTCTGCCTTTAACGTTCTGTGATGGAATGTGCTATGCCAGTGTTCTGTGCAAAACCTTGGTATAAGGCTGTATAATAATTTTGTGTCGTGCTGGAAAAATTTGGGATGCAGTAGCTCAACATAATAGTACATCAATACAAAATATTCTGAATTGTTAAACTTAAGAAATTAAGCTTTTAGTTAGGATACTTAAGAGAACGTTTTCAATATAGGTGCAATGACCTTTGTATTGTTGTGCTACTGTTTGTAGCAGCAGTACGAAAGAACTAGAGAAGGATCTAAAATCCTTGATTCATCTGACCTGATAAGTCAAGACTAGTGAGCACACAGTGTACTGCACTGCAGTATCAAGGGACGTGTAGCTGGGTGTATTTTGGCCTTGGACTGGCAAAACCTCTGTTCTTGCAAAACAAGTCACGGCATTTTTGTTATCTGCAGGAAGCCTGCAAGATAGTGAATGCACTGAAGAACATGAAGAGCCACGCAGAACAGTAAACGTCTCATCAGGTAGAAACAGCTTTCCACACCAGGCAGCGTGTTGATATCCATCCTTGTAACACCAGTGCAGGAACCCTGCACTCTGCCCACATTTACACAAGGCAACTCATTTCTGACTGTGTGGGAATTAGAAGGAAAAGGGAAAAACATGTATGATATGATCTGCTGGTCTCTGGTTGGGCTTGCCTTTTTTTTTCTGTAATGCAAACCCTGCTATAAATAGGACCAGTTCCAACAATCGTTTATTACTTGAGTAACTCCTACATTACCAGGATTGAACAAGGAGTTTTTCCTCAGGTGAGAAGAAGCTGCAGGGTTCTTCCTCAAAAAGAGAGAAAGTTTTCCTTACATACATATAATTTAATGCATACATAAAGTTACAGGCATATAGTTTCAAATACTTTTTTCATGTATGGATTACATTTTAGGATTAAGTTGACTACATATAGTTTCAAATACTTTTTTCATAAATAATTGTATGGATTACATTTTAGGATTAAGTTGACTAATTTTTTTTTTGGCTTTTGCCTAATTCTGACATGCTTTTCCTCTGTAGCCTGAAAAAAACCTTGTCTGGCTGCTTGAGAGCTCCCTCTCGTGGTGAACATTCCTGGAAGATCTTCGCAAGTATCCCCACCCAAAGGTATGTGCTTGGAACATGACCTACCGTATCTATTACTGATAACGCTGTGCAGCAGAAGAAAGCAGCCAAGCTAGCAGTTGTTACAGATCATCAGATCATATTTATTGCTTGGCTGTCCACCCTTCTGACATAGAAACCTACTGCTTTGGGTTGGATGCAAATATCAATTGGTATTTTGGGGGAATTTCTATAAATGAGTATGCGTGTGAAAAAAATTTAAGTATTCATCTGTGTTCTGGGAAAAAAAATACAAGTCATGGGTGATTTTATTTTTTACCCTGAAAAGAATACATTCCTGTCCTTGACTAGAATACTTCAGAACCTCTGGTGAACGTGCAGTTTAAAGCATACTGTGCTTATGACAGCCACCAGCAGCTTTGCCCACGTCACCCCACTGCTGTGGGTTTGTGCTGAACAAGGGGGTGTTTGCACTCGATTGCTTCGCAGTTCAGAAGCGTTGCCCACTCTGTGCAGAAGTACCAAGGGTTTGGAAAAAGAGGTTCAGACATTTTCCCTTCCCTGCCCTCTCTAAATCTTGACCTCCTGCGCTTCACCTGCGAAAAGATGTGGATCTGCAGCATCAGGGACTAAAGCAGCAGCCACAAATCCTGCAAACCTCTTGCGCAGCATGATGGAGTCATCGCAACCGGCTCTTTGCCTCTCCTGTGAGAAAGGCTGAGTCACGCTTTTTGCTCCCTCTGCACCAGCCGGTATAAGGGAGCGTGAAGGTTGCTTCTAAGAACGCAGAGGGTACACCAATTCTTCCTGTTTTCCTGTGCTTAAAGTGATGGCCTGTCCAGATCTTCCAAGCTAGATTGAATTTTAGAATGAAAACTGAAATGAGATAATGGCCGTAAATACAGCTCTGAAAATAACAGCACTGCAAATCAAGTGAAACAGTGGGGAAAGTAAGGGAGGTTATGGGGAAGACAGTAAGGCTGGACTTGCCTATGTGTATCTTGTGGGATCTGAAGTGGTCTGTTGAAGTTAAATGGAGTTGAATTCATAGTGTATTAATGATCAACAGATTGCTCACTCTGTCAAGAAAATAAAGCGTTCAGTCACATGTAGTTACCTAATTGGGAAACAGGTTACAAACCCACGTGAATCCAAGCAACTCAAATTCAGGCAATTTTTGAAAGCTAAGGTTGGATCCAGATCCTATGACCAGCTCTGACCAGTATCAGGGATGGATTGGCCTTGCTATGTTGCTTTTTTTTCATTTGCAGGAAAAGTTTGAGGTACTGGTGTGGTGTGTACTGATGAGAGAGCATGTGGAAATAATAATTAATTGAAGTAATAAAAATGAGTACAAGTTTATTGTAATTAAAATGTAACATAACTGTCAATTGAAATTATAAACTTTTATATAAACATGTATGCACAAATTTAATTAAAAAAAACAATTTGTTTCAAAGAATTATTCAGAACAACTTGTAACTTTTCTTTGATATTTACTGAGCCCATGTAGATCTTCAGTTTACTTACCAACAAATTCCATAGCCAGTAATTTATTTGATGTTTGCAGATACTTTTTGACACACATATATAAATAATTTCATATTATTTTACCCTAATCTATAAATTTGCAGTTAGGAATTTAATAAAACAATGTTTAGATGCCAATTTAGCAGTATTTTAATAAAACTTTTAGGTACTTGACCATTTCTACATTCTAGAATGGAAATGGTTACAGTAGTGAACATACAGATTGGATACACAGGCACTTTGAACAGACAGAATTTCTTAGAGTCAAATTATGAATAAGGGTTTTGTTCCCCTTTTAGAGCCTCTGTCTTTCTGCTGAGAGAGCTCACTTATCCACACTGCAGGTCTGGGGGACTATTGCACTGTGGGCAAATCAAGGAAAATTTGTTGTAATATAGGCAACAGTATAATATTGCTTTTTAAAATGCAATCCCAAGTAGTATCATACAAACTCATGGTCACAGAAGTGGACTCTTTTTAATCATCTTTTAACTGAGTAACCATAGTGTCTGTGATGCCTCAATTATGAATTAACTTTTTTTTAAAAAAATATTGTATGACTCATAGCAGAAACATTCTTGTCTTCATTGCCAGTGTTTAATACAATAACCAGCCTATTTAGAAGTAAATTCCTATTGAAGTAAAAAAAAAAAAAATCTGCATTTGGGGATTTCTGCATACAAACATGTCTTGTTCTATGCATTTTCCAGGACGTATGGCCAGTGCAGGAGCGAGCAAGCGTGTCAGTGCTCAAAGCCAGGACAGATGCAAAGCCCTGCCCCCAGCACAGCGCACGGCCGTCTCTTCCCAGTGGATGTCTGAACCCTCCCCTGCTCCCTCTGTCACTGATGGGAAATTGAGCATATATAAACCTGAGAGTGATTAGCTGAACATCATCTCTGACCAGAGTTTAAAGTCCTTCAGTTTAGATACCTGCTTAGGTTAGATGTGTTGGCTGATTTTAAACTAGTTTAAATGCCAATCTATAGCCTGATCTTTTGGGAAGGAAAAGACTCCAACCTCAGCTAAAATAGTATCAATTTAGTGACCAGTAGCTTGTTCTGTTTAATAAAACAGCATTCTTCATTCTTAGGTCTCAACAATGTAACATTTATTCAAGGATGCTGGTATCAAGCAGATGTTCTAGGCTCACACCAGATCCTGTGGAGCACACAGGGGTCACTGCAGTGAGGTCTGCAGCCCGAGGTGGCTACTCCACCAGGGGAGGTGAGCCACCAGCCAAGGGTGGCAAGGCAAGGCAGGGTGGGAGCCTCACTGTGCCCTGTGCCAAAGCAAGGTGACCAGAGAGGTCCCTTGGCAGCACTGGGGTCTGCAGTCACAGGGCAGGTCCCAGGACAAGCCAGGTGTGACTCAGTAAGGCAGAGGACTTGGGCTCAGGCAGAGCTGCCGGGTACCTTGGGCAGGGGCCCAGGGCAAGCGCTGGAGCTTAAATGCAGCTCTCAAGTGAAGTGGGAGGCCTCCATTGGGCTTCCCACAGCTCCTTCTCACCCACCAGCTTCTCACAGCCACCCGATCCCAGGTTACACAGCTACACCACTTCAATGCTGGCCTCCTGCACAGGCAGTCACACCTCTGCTGGGGAACTGCACCCAGGGTCCTGGTACTGTGGATTTAATGGTGTATTTGTGGGCTTTGATTTGTTGGTTGCAACCTCCATATATACTCCCACATTTTCTGAAGTGTAAAAATACACCCTGCTTCATGTGTATGAGAATGGCAGTGTTCCTTTGACTGCACTGCTTCAAACGTCTGGTACTGAATGTAAGAGAACTTGTATCCCACTTCTGTCACAAAGCTGCATGGTAAAGGAGGAGTAAGAGCAGTAGAACCAGTCCCTCTGAACTACAGATTTAAATTTGAGATGGACCTGAAAGACAACATCTAAAATTTCAACATAGAGTTTGATTTTCCACCCACAGTTCACTTTTATTCATCTCTGTGGTTTTGCTGTGGACCATTATCAGTCTAAGGACTGGTTTCAAAACTTCAGCTGTAGACTTGGGCTGAGATTCAGACATCCAGAAAATCTTGTTCTGATGAGGCTTGGTGTCAGTCCTTACCTAAGCACAACTTCCCTTGAGTGCAGTGACTGTTGCTTAAGTATGAACTTCCGAAGTATGCCCAAAAATAGGAATGAAGCACATCTTGGCAATGGCTACAATTCCTCATATTTATGAAAGCAATCTTGGGGCATGATGACATTTTCAAAACCAGCATCCAGTTATATGTATTTTTGGAAAAAAAAAAATTTGAGACATACTTCAACAGAGGATAAGAATGTATTATTCTCCCAATCTCATTTTCCTGAAGTATGTAGGATGAAAGGAAACTGCTTCCCAATCACCCATTTTCAAGGCCAGGCTGGATGAGGCTTTGAGCAACGTGGTCTAGTGGAAGGTGTCCCTGCTGCTGGCAGGGGGGTTAGAACTGGATGATCTTTAAGGTCCCTTCCAACCCAAACAATTCTATGATTCTATGATTTTATTTCTTCAAGCAAACACTTCCATCAATCAGATTTTGCCAACTGAGGAGACTTTTAGAGAAGTTGCAACATTCCTGGCATTTTGTAGCACTACTTTCTTTTCCCTGGGATCCTGGAAGTTCCACAAGGACTATGCTCTCTGGGTTTCACCAGGACAGATGGGACCAGCAACATTTTCCCTCTTTGAGGCAATGTAATCGATATCTTGATGATGCTTTGAGAAATGCTAACTTGAGCCTAGAGAATGAAGCAGATACGCTGGCTATGTGTGGACTGCATTTGAGGTTACTCTATCCATGTTCACAATGCAGACCACAGGCTGCTGCCAGGCTATTACAGGGATGTCCATACATAGGGATCCACTGTAGTTATATCAGAAAGAAGAAATCAGACCTTTTTGGCTTTGAAGGCACTTTTGAGTGTGTATTTGTGCAACTGTATGTGTTTGAAGATGTGGGTTTGTGCAAACCAAAAGCTTCCTCCAAGGCACCATTTCAGGGAGCGTGGTGTTTGTATGGTTATATGTCCATATTCCTGGCCAGGCCAGGGATTTTATGCAAGGAGTATTATTCAAGACAAAATATTTTAGCTGTCCTTATTAGGATAAGTTGTAGCCAAACAGAGTCTGTCACAGTCAGCTCCAGGGTGTCTTTCTAGGTAGTGCTTGGCACCCCAGGGTTTGGTGTTCAGCTGTCGTTGCTGGAGGAAGGTCTGCAGCTGCAGGTGAAAGCCCAAGTGAAAACACAGATGTAGCTGCTGTGGTTGTGCTTGTCTGCTACCAACGTTGCTCTTCACTTGTCATTGTAGCTGCAAGGCAGACTCTGGCTTCAACAGCCACTTCTGGAGCTGGAGTGTGGTGTGATGTCTTCTCTTGCGCCTTGTTGGTGTTGGTGGTGTAGTCAGCCTGGCAAACAGGACTAATGAATATCCATCCCACCTGCACTGCAGAATATCTGGAGAAGCACGTCACAGGTGAAGGTGAGCGCTGGTGGTGCAGGCTGTGGTGTGGTCCTACAGCAGCGCTTGGGAGCAGATCAGCCCAGAGCTCTTCATTGCAGGCACTGGTGGATACGTGAGGAGGATCCTCTGCTCGCTTCACTAGGTCACTCACTCAGTGCCTCTGAGTGGGCACAAATGATGTCCAGGGGGCAGTGAGGATTCTGGCTGGGGACAGGGTAATACACTCCAGTAAGGTGATACAGCTGAGATCACAGAGCCTGTATCACACAACACGGTTTCACGTGCACTCTGTACCTTCCATGCCAAGACGTGATCGTGACATGAAAATCCAAGAACACAGTTATCACAAAAAGCTTTCCTGAGCCATAATTGTGTCCAGTAGTCCATGTAAATGAATACTTAATCGAAACAATATTCTCCACAAAGAGGCACACCCCATGAAAACAGATTGCAAACTGTATCTCCCAGAACTGGGCAATGGCTGTGTAATCATTGCTGAAATCCAGACAGTCTTTATCAGCTTTAGAATGTGCCTGTAATCTCTCTTGATAAGCATATAGATCTCAGCAGGTGTTTTGCCTGAAGGCTTGTACAGCAGCGGGCCTTCTGAGAGTAATCAAGCCAGAACTCATCATATGGTTTCAGTATAAAACTGTTACTGATATTTTAAATATTTCCAGCTTTAATTAAGTTTATCTCCCATTACTCACTGCCATTTAATGAACCACCATTATAGTTTAATTGCAGATTGACTTTCTTTCCATAACCACTAACTAGCAGTTGGTTTTATGAGCCCTAGTGTTTTCCCACTCTGATAAAAGTCCATTATACAATAAAATCTGACTTAATTTGAACTGTGTTCTGGTCACTGTGTTTTATTTCATGTGTCAGTAGTCACAAAGTAGAGCGCTGATCCTGCAACAAGGAGAAAATCTGATATTGAATTAATACAGAATAGCTTTGTACAGTGTCATATTTTGACACTGAGGGATGAATTTTGTCAGCATGGCATTCGCAGTTGGTAGTAGATTCTTGAGACACACTACTCTCAGGAAGTAAGTCAAAAGCATGACATGAATATCATCACTTTTAGCTTTCTCTTGTGGCTAGAAAAAAAATGAGCTCCCTATCAGTCCTATCAGTATCCCCTATTTACTTAGGCAGTGCTGAGTGTAAGGGTGGAAACGTGATTCACATGGTAATTGTAGAAGTTTTTTCATTCCCTTCTGTAAGCGATTTTTTTAAGGCAGAAGGGAGAAAGTGGTTTTTCTTCCTTCATGGTAACAATGCTGTGGGTTGTACAGTATGGCATGACAGCTGCCTCTGCGCTGTAATACAGAGCTAGCTGGCTTGGGACAGTGCTTCTAGAGGTGTCTGCTTTGAGAAGTACTGGTGGGGCTACATCTGGAACCTCTGCACTGTGCATTAGATAAATAACCTTGTACATTTCCATCTGCCTTCATCTGTTAGCGTTTTACAATTGTGTGCTGCTTCAGACAGCATTTTTTTTACTTGCTCGTACAGTAATTCATGCAGTTGTGTTCTTCCTCTGCAGCACAGGAATACTGACGACACTAGAAAATGGAGGCAGTGTCAGACAGCTTAGTTCCTTTCAGGTGTAGTACAGAGCAGAAAGCAGATGCAAGAAATATGTATTTATCTCCATTCTGAAGTTGCCACAGGCCAGTTTGGTCCCTGGAAAAATTCCAGCTACCCTATGAGTTGCCCTAACTTGTACCTAATTGCTATGTTTCCCATAGGACTTTTCAGCACTATGCATGACAAATACTAAAGAACACCTCGGCCACACCTCAGACTGCTTTCAGTGCTTTCATGCTGGCTGGCACATGGAAAGATCTTTAGAAAATACTACCAGTCTAATAATGTCTTCACTTTTGGGCAGGATCTCTTCTGGTACATATTCTTGAGAATGTGAAGAGAAATAAAAGGGGAAAGACAGGGACAGCTAATGGCCAAAATATGTTAATAGATTCTCCTAAACCAGAAATCCCTGGTTCTTCTCCTGGGCCTGGCATAAGAATTCTTCTGGCAAATAACTTCTCTGGTATATTTAAGATAGTTCTATTAATATCTAATTTCTTCAATTATTGTCTAACTGAGTCAACACTTACAAAGCATTCCTAAATCTCTGCAAAGACTCTTGCATCAACCTATAGTTATTTACTAGCAATCATAGCAAATAAAACCACACTCCGTATGTTCCTCACTGGACATGTAAAAGCTCTAAAAATTTTGCATTCAACTTCATCAGGACACCCTGAGCTTGATGCTTTTTCACAAGTGTTCTGAGTCATCACCTCACCTTGCAATAATTGTCCACAGCCCTCCCCTCTTTACAGCATTCCCTCTTCTGTTTCCTAAAGAGTCACCATTCTTCATTCCTCTGTTTCTCTGCATACAATGCGGCTAATACGCCATTCTCAAACATGGTTTATTATTCTGTATATTTGAAAACAGGAGGGGAAATAAGTTGGAGCAAATGTTTTATTTGTCAGTGATGAGATACAGTGTCAGCACGCTGTCACAGCCCAAGACTGCAAATGACTGGGTACAACTATAGCACTTCCAAAAAAAACCTCTGGTGAGCCTTAAATTTTCATCTTTAATTTTTATCTTTGCTTTTAACAAATAATACATCACAAGTAAAATTCCCCATCTCTCACTGAGCTGGTTTTTGGGCACGTATTTTGATGTGCATGTATTTAGACCTTATATGAGTTTTATACAAATGGAGATGGTTACCGTTGAATCACTGCATATGTTTCTGGTCAATAGAACAGAACATTTAAATAATTAGTATGTAAACACTAGGTACATTGAATGAAAAGTCAGATTGAATCATCTACATAGTAAAGAAAAAAATTTTCTAGCCACTTCATCCCTGAAAATAGGTAACTCATTAGTCACTGATAAACTGCCGTGCCAAGCAGGTAATACTGGTAAGATCAAAATGGAAAAAATGACAGTCATGAGGTGGAACAAAACATGCCATGGGAAAATGAATTGACCTGCTCTGGTGACTCACATCTAGCTAAGCAATCCAAAGCACATTCTTTGAACCCTGTGAAAAAAGCAGAGGAAGCAGATGCTAGAAACAAATGTAGACATAAGGGTGCAGAAAGGATACACAAAAACACAAGCCTGAAAGTGGACAGACAGATGCACATCTGGTGTTACCAGAGTTACAGAAACATAGAGTCATAGAACGGTTTGGGTTGGAAGGGACCTTAAAGATCATCTAGTTCCAACCCCCCTGCCAGCAGCAGGGACACCTTCCACTAGACCAAGTTGCTCAAAGCCTCATCCAACCTGGCCTTGAACGCTTCCAGGGAGGAGCAGCCACAACTTCTCTGGGCAACCTGTTCCAGTGTCTCACCACCCTCACAGTGAAGAACTTCTTCCTAATATCTAATCTAAACCTCCCCTCTTTCAGTTTAAACCCATTTCCCCTTGTTTTGTTTTAACTGAAACATGAAGGATTCTATCAGTAAAGAAGCAGTTAGTCTTTGCTTGAAATTCCCTTTCTGTCCTAAAGTGATTCCAAGGACAATTTAATGTCAGTTATGCCTAGTCATCGTCAAACTCCTAGCTAAGTAGTTTGTAGGTAGCGCCAGCTGATTGTAAAAGTGGCTAGTGATAAGCCTGTCAATGCTTGCAGGGAGAATGGAGAGTAATTAATCATTCATTTAAACATAATATTAGC
>NW_010303656.1:14328-21149 GCF_000700745.2 Antrostomus carolinensis
TTATTTGTGTATGTCAACATCTCAGTATCTGAAAGGAGAGGAAACAGCGTTAAGTTGCTGGGCACACCAGTTTGAAAGGAACATGATGTTGCAGTTTGTACCAGTCAGTGTGAATGGAAGAAATCATCTGAATGATTCCACAGAAGAAATTACCAGTGAAGAACATGGATTTTTTTTTTCCCCCCTCAAAGTGACTCATTACAAACATTTCAGGTTGTATATATGACACTGAGAACTTCCTGGAACTTCAGGGGGAACGTCAGGCAGAGCAACCTGACAATTCATGAAGTATTAGGGATAATCTCCTGAGCTTGCAGAACATCATTTGCATGCTGAATTCCTTACAGTAACATTTTAGGTACTGGCATTAGTCATGTCCAGATACTTCATGCCAGGATGAATCATATATGACAAACAGTGCACTGAAATCTGCCCTAATTTATATAACTTTTGCAAAAGTGTCCTCATAACACAAACTGGCTCTTCCAGCGTCTCTCAAACTCTCCACTTTAATGTCTGAGTCAGAGTCTGTGATGTCCTATGGATGTTCTACCACAATTAGAAGCAACTTGAGCCACAGTTATCTGCTTTGATGAAAAAGAGAAAAAAAAAAGAGAGAGAAAAAGGCATCATGTATTGCAAAAATGCCTTTGATCAAATCATCCTCCCCTTCCCTTTTCTATGCAAAAGCACACTGCTAATGCTGGATTTTGTTGCCTGCTTGCAGCACATATGGCCATATAGATGATGAAATAGAAGATTAAACCACATTTTCTGCATCTGACTTTTTGTAGACTGTGCCAGTGCAAGTTTGTCTCTCATTTCTCCTTTGAACATCGCAAAGCAAGCACTTTGGGAAGGGATCTTCTGGCAGCATGGTTGGCAAATCCTGTGGCCATTTCTTTATCCCCAAATTTTTGCGGTCAGACCAAACCTTGCAAAAGAGCTGCCTGTACTGGCGTTTGTTACATGATGTAACAGAAAAACTTTGTTCTGATTCATTACGTTTGGAAAATGTAAGATAAAAACCTCACATTATGGACAAGTTTAACAGCAGGACACGAGGATCTTCCCTGCTTTCAGAGTGGATTCCCTATGTTGTTATTAGAGGTGTCTTAGCCTGTTAGCACATGTGTTCAGATGTTGTGAACTGGGAAAAGTCATAAACCACTCCCTGCACGGACCATAGAACAACCCTCATCTCAGGGTCCTCTCTCTTTTGCTTGATCTTTCCGTTTTTTGTGAAGTCTCAGACTGTTGCTCACCGGAGTGGGTTGTTTCCAGAGAATGAGGACCACAGCTCCTCTCCCCAAACTGCGTTCCTGGGGAACAATTCATTCAATTCCCACATTATAAGGCAAAACCTTGAATGTACAGATTTAAATTAGGTCCTTGCTTTCTTCATCACATGGTTGTCAACCCTTTGGACCTAAAATTAGGCTTTAGCCCCGGCTGTTGTCTCCTAATACCGCTCGAGCAGTGTGATTCTGCTCTGTCCAGCACACAATGGCAAATTCTTCTCCCTGCCTTACGACGCTTTGACGCAATAGATTCCATCTACATGGCAATACGCACAGATGGGGTTACGGAGGGTCGGCCCATATGAACATGCTCAAAAGCATGTTCGGCTTTTGATTCACCTTGGTTCAAAACCCCTCAACGTCACTTTACTGAGTAGGCAGAGCACAGGGTCTCATTGTTCATCTAGAGTAGTAGCAGCTAGTGAGGAGGTGGAACTAGTGAGGAGGTGGCTGATAACCGAACAACGAGTGAAGAGCTGCCCTGCACGTTGGGGCAGCCACTGCTGCAGGCACCCGACAGAGACACCCGGCCCCAGCCACAGGACGGACGCTTCTCGCCTCACACGTGAACAACAAGCCTGTCTCTGTCGGGACATGTGTCCACAGCACACAAGAGGGACAAAGTTTACGATTGTCTTCTCAAAAAAACAAAGAGTGCTTTGTGCCGTGAAGGAGTTGTAGGTATCTGAACTGCAACTTACTACGGGCTCTTCTCCACCTGAAATCCTGAAAGTAAAACACTTCACTGCCAACAGAGGGGATTGGTTAGTGCTGTGAACCTCTCCCTTGCCATGAAAAGTCAGGAGAATGACAGAACTGACTTTCAGCAGCGTTTTTTAGTGAACTTCATCAAGTGAAGGAATCTGTCAGGATCTTATTTACTGTCCTGCTTGTTCCACGTGGCAAGAATTGATCTTCCTATACCAGCAAACATTATGCTATATAGTGACTGACTGCCTCATTCTCTCCTTCCATCTAGTCCTATTTCAAGCTATGTAAAATGATTTCTATTTGAATATTTTATATTTCAGGATATGAAACACTCCATATAGAAAATACTATTAAAATAGATGCTGAGTCAACAATGACTTATAAGGGACCTTCCTCAATTAACCAGATTTAATTTATTTCATATCTTCAATGCAATAAACCTAGCAGTCTTCAAATTATACACGGAGTTTTCCAGTCAAGCCTTGTAATTGTAATGTAATAAACAGGAAAATGTATTTTTCTTGCACTGAGTATATGGGCAAAACCAATATAAAATTTAATTACATATTTTAAAATACCAACAAAGGACAAATATTAATTTCTGATTCTTTGAAGGCTACTCTCTCCTTTGGTGCAAAAACTATTTGGATTGAATTGATGGCCTATTTGGTCAAAATTCTTTACAAAATGTGAAATACGATGCTTTAAATAAAGAAAGCAATGTTTTACAGCAAATAAAATAAAGCTGTTGCTTTAAGTATATTCCATCTTGCAATAATTAAGAGGTTCAAAGTTACTCAGTTATCTTTCATCTATTTTGTGACTTTCCATTATTGATATATTTGCATTATTTACAATAATACAATACAGAATTTGGAGGGAAAACTTTCTGACTTTCACATCTTAAGGAGTAGCTTAATTAGCCAAACTTGTAAGAACAATTTGTAAAATCAAAACATCATCTCTCTTCTGGAATGAACAGAGAATCACATACTTCAGTTTCAGTTGTTTATTATTTTAAAATTAGAAGAAGTAAAACCACAGCATAGTTAGGGGAAAAAACACAACATAGTTAGGACCTTGTGTTTCAAGGTCATTAATCCTTTCTTCTTTTAACTTTTAATTAAAGATGTGATAACATTAGAACGCTACCCATCTCCTGTTGGGGCTTCTGAAATCCTATGACAGTTCAAGGAAATGTTCATAGCAAGAATAAGTGCAGTGTAAGGCAAAACTGAGTCCATTATCACAAAAAGCAGACGTTTGATTTTTCATCTGCTTTTAATGCAATGTGGCAGGTACTTTGTTTTCCATTCCTAAGGGTAAAAATTATTTAAAACTCCATAATTTATATATGTAAAGTAGAATTCATGATTTACTAAGTAACATCAACGCTTCAACACTGAACAAAGGTAGAACAAACCTTCTCCTTCTTTCAACAAACTTTCAGAAGAAGGCTCTGAACTTTTTTCAAACCGCATACCATAAATATCGCACATAAAATGTGTCAGGTACAGAGTTTTCATGCCAAAATCTAAAAGTCAAATACTTGTGCATGACTTCTTTGGATTTTTCAGAAACTTATAATCAAGGTTGGATTCAGTAAATAGCTGTACAATCTGCCCAGTATTAAATGTCAATTATATACTCTGTTACATCCACCTCTTCTTACGGATAGTTGCCCCATAACCAACGGATGGGAAACAGGATGTAAATTTATATCCTCACAAACACTCTCATTCAGAGTAGAAGTGCCCGTTTTGGGGGTTACCCATCACCTGACTTGTATCAGGGCATCTACAGCACCACACATTTCTGCTTTGCTCTTTATCAGGATAATTACCTACGTAAGCATCGCCTCTTTTCAAAAGTAGAGTGTGCGTTATCTGGAGGCAGAATGTGACTGTGCCCTCATAGGTGGTATGTGGGACTATGGTGATATAGCTAAATAGCAGTTTTATTCAATGCATTGTGAAAAAGCATTGAGGGAGCTGGGTCTCTTTAGCTTGGAGAAGAGGAGACTGAGGGGTGACCTCATTAATGTTTATAAATATGTTAAGGGCGAATGTCAGGAGGATGGAGCCAGGCTCTTCTCAGTGATGCCCAATGGTAGGACAAGGGGCAATGGGTGTAGCTGGAACACAGGAGGTTCCGCTTAAACTTGAGAAGAAACTACTTTACAGTGAGGGTGACAGAGCCCTGGGACAGGCTGCCCAGGGAGGTTGTGGATTCTCCTTCTCTGGAGACATTCAAGACCCGCCTAGACACCTTCCTGTGTGATCTCATTTAGGTTCCTGCTCGTTTTGGTAACTGATGAGAATCACGCCTGAAACTCAGGGTCAAAAGATAACAGTGATAAAGGACTTGGTCCTTACCCTATGTCACCAAAAGATGATGTTAGGAGTAACAAAATAGGGTTGGATCTGAGTGATTAAATGAAGCTTTAGGCAAGAGGACCATCAGGTTTAATGAAATGAACAACTATTTGCCTTATCACTTCCTTTTGCTGACCTTTGATTTGTTTAGTGTAGCACGTTTGCCAATTAGTGCTACTGCTACAGGGCAACTTTTAGACTATGGACAAAGCAGCATGATCAAAATCTACAGAATAAAATCCAGCAAATGCAGAATAAAATCCTGCATCAACCAAGTATCCGTACACAGAATTTGTGAACAGAAAGCAAGTGTAAAATAGAACATCAGAGTTCAGCACAAAGTTATAAAAACTGTAGACAAAACCCATGAAGCATGCAGAAAAGCCAGTTTGCATACTGAAAGCAAATCTAACTTTTAGAAAGGCTTTTGCAAAACTGCTGTGTTCTCCATACACATAATGGTTGTTCAGGAGAAAGAGGAAAACTGGGGACATCTAACGATCTGTCTGCACTAAAATAAATTAGTGACCTTGGAAATGCTTAAATTTGGCTATAACTTGTTTATGCTGCATTACTTCAAACATTTTAGGGGAAACCTGTTTGAAAGTGGTTCCCTTAGATACTATCATAAATTTCTTGAAGAAGGAAGTATGGTCTGTTGTTTAAAGCACAGGACTCTGAGTCAGAAGATGTAGATTATGCCCCCTGCACTGATAACTACTGACTATGTGGCTTCCTCCTCTCTAAATTGGGAAATAGTACTTAACTAGTCAGAGGTAGCAAGGAGACAAGTCATTACTGCTTGTAACATTGTAATTGTAATAATCAGAACAAAGCCTTCAGAGCAGCACTGATTTATTAAGAAGTCTGTGGGAAAGAAGAACACGGCCTGTACGTTTGAAGTTCTGGTAACTTGTTCCAAGACAAAGTGAAATTTCAGTGCTGCGTTGGTGGACGGTGTAGGAATGCAAAGTATCAGTCGTTGCATTTGTTAAGCAACAGCCATCTAAAGGTCACCATGGCTCCAAAGTAGAACTATGATCTCATAGCTGCAGTTTTTGCCCTTCCCTGTTCACACCCTTTCCGTGTTTATGCCTGTTACACTGGAAGGTATTGATGGCTTCCATCTTCCATACATAGGCAGCCGTGTATCTTCTAATGATGTGCAGGCAAACGATACCCCATAAGGTCTTGGTGTTGGAAACAAAAGGAGGCAACTGACCAGCTGACTGTATCTTAAGACTGATCAGAATCTAAGCTTGTGAGGGTGGAGGTTTTCCCTGGGACAGGGAAGCGCAGTCAGTGCAAGGCTGACCCAGGCTAAGAGATCACATGCTTACAAGTGTATGCGGGCAATAAAACCTGGGGATAAAAAAGCAGTGAGGAACTCACGTACCCGGATACGAGTAAGGCAGGACAGCTTACTTTCTGTATGTGTTGTATGATAAAAATACCCCCCCTTTTTAATGTAAAATGAAATCAATTTCTACCTGGTTTTGACTGAGCTATGAGAAATTGAGCTAGGTGATTACTCAGTGCAGGGAGGCAGGAGTACACCGAGGAACTGTTAACATATATATTCAGTTTTTGTGAATATAGCAAAGGTTTGTAACAGAAGCAACCCATCAAAGCTCTGAAGGCTAACCACTTGGGCCCCACTAAAGGTGACTGTAAGCAGCAGAACGAGGACAACTCCATAGCCCCCTTGCCTATGCCTGTGCCCGGGAAGGCCGGGCTGCTCTTGCCACAGCATCTCTGGATTGTACACAGGGCTGGTCAATGCTGGAGGAGCTGCCCCTCCCAGTGGTGACAGGAGCAGTTTAGACTGACTGATTTCCCAGGCTCTACCCTTTTCCTCTTACGCCACCACTTCAGTCATTCATCAGATGACAAGGAAGATAGCACTATTTAGTATGGTACGCTTTCGGTAGGAAGGGATCATCAGCTTTACAGCAAACCCCGTGGTCTGCTACAACCTGAGAACAAACCCTTGTACATAATTTAAAAAGCACTTTTACCACTCCTTTTTATGGTATCATCACCTTGGGGCTTATGTAATAAAACGACGGGTTTCAGAAAGCCTTAGCTTTCTGGAACAGGTGTCAGAAGGAAGCAGAAAATGTGAACGTGGGTTGAATATCCCCTTTCAGCCCTCGGACACGCCAGCCTCGCAGATGGCCTGTTCTGCCGGTGGCAGCTATGCCGGGCTGAGGCAGCACAAAGCAAGGCTGATGTGGATGACAGACCCGTAATTAGAGCAACCCCCAATCTGCGCCTCTTGCTGCTGATAGAGACATTGAAACGTGTGCTACGGCAAAGCGGCCTTTCACTTTGTTTAAAATACCGACTCACAGGGTGGGTTGAGTTTGGGACCCCGGGCTCCCCTCTAACGCCTTACAAGGCAGGTTTTCAAGGCCAGGTTGGATGAGGCTTT
>NW_010303657.1:0-23555 GCF_000700745.2 Antrostomus carolinensis
GCGTGCATTGGTGTACAGGCATTTCAGAGACTGAGCCGAGTACATCAATTTCATCCCGGGGGGGGTGGGAGGCCTCTGGGTCTTTAGCACCTCAGGGATGTTGAAAATAAAACTAATTATTTGCTGTCATTGGACAGAGGGTGTGGAAATCCAGGACCTTTGAGCATTCCAGGTTTACTAACACCTGTCCTGTAGTCTGCTATTGCTAAAACACATGAAGCATTTGTTGAATGTGCATTACAACTAAGCACAAACGCAATACAAAAACTTTGCAATACTGACATCAATTTAGGCTGGACAGTACCTGTTCAGGTAATTTAATTATTCATTTAGTTATGTTTTATCTTTCAGGAATGGATTCTGGTTTTTATTTCAGATCTGCTTGTTCAAAAAAATTACAGTTAATTAGTTTTATGAAAGTACTGTTAAGTACAGACTGGTCCTCTACAAAGCAATTTTGGTTTGTATTTTCCAGATGTAGATCTCTATGCTAGATAAAGCATGGGAATTAGGATTTTGATACAAAATGACAGTCTTGATATTCAGATTCTGGGAAAGTTCGCATAATTACAAGTTTTACACTGCTATATTACTCTGAGTTCAAAAGCTGGAAGATAAAACACACAGCCCAAGCAGAGATGTTTGTTGTTTTGTTTTTTTTTTTTCCTGGAAATGACAGGATATCAATTTGCATTATTTCTACTTTATCTATGCAGCAGATGACTTTGACAAAAGTTGGCCCCGAGTATGTTTGTGAGCACGTACAGATTTCTGAATCTGAATCTTTGACTGTCAAGAATTGTATCTCCTGAAATGCAGAAAGCCTGAAGAGATTTACACCTCCTTGGTTTTAAATTAAAAAAAAAAAAAAATCCTTGTGGCTCACAAACAGAACTATTAGTCTTTAAGAGACTAAATTAAACAGGTTCCACAGCTTCCATGAAATCCATGCTGAGGATTTTTCATAATGAGGATCCTCGGTTTCAGGCTGAAGGTATCATCAAACGTGAGGTCCAAACTTTTAAGGCATACTCTATACCACTGTCCTATCCACCTCTCTTGTTTTTGACCTCCCGCATTTTTTCCCCCTACATCAAATTCTCAGCACTTATGTGCTTTATCCCAATTAAGAATTTGACTTCTCTTTAAGTGACTATTTGAAGATAGTGGAATTCTTTACAATGATCCATTGACTGTCTACTAACATCAGATACTAAAAGAGCCTGTGCTGTGCATGCATGAGCACTGCACAATAATCATTTGCAGACATAAAATGTAAATCTGTCTTAATGGTCAAGCATCTCAAAATAAATCCCTGAAATAGATTAATTTCACATTCATTTTCTGTTTAAAGCCATCCCTCTTCCTTTAAAACAGATGACTCTAAAATAAGTTACTAGGAAAACACCTGGAAAAGCAGCTTTCAGTACTTTTAAACCTAAACCTTTGCCAAGAGGTGTTTTGAACACTGCTCAACATAGAAGCTGGGCTAGAGTGTTATCTTTTTGGTCTCAGCTCATCCAGGTGGACAACTGCAATTTGAGAGCATGAGTAGGTGTGGCAAAACATCCATCTCAGGGATTAATTTTCTTTTTCTAACTTCTGGAAAAGGATGTAGAGCCTTAAGTTTCAAGAAACAACATGTACTCACCTGCAAAGTATGAAGTATATCTCCTCATTTTTATCAGAGAGGACAAGAAGACAAATTATCATCCAAACCATGGAAAATGAAGTGGTGGGCCAAAAGCCCCGGATTTTATTACCAGCACTTCAGTAGCCATCCTGTCTGCTGGATTTATAACCTGACCTTACACAGGTTCTGGAGACCACAAAGCATTTCGTTCATTGATGCACTCAGCACCAGAGAAACAGCAGGAAACTGTCCGAGCACATTCTCTATAACTCAAGAGCTTTTTGGGAGGCTACAGAAATAGTTTCATACAAAAGGTTTCCCATTATACATATTTTTCAGTAACTTCTTTTATTTTCCAGATAAAGGACAAGATTATGGAAAAGCCTGACCCTCTGAACTGTCTCTGATCATTGGTGACAAATGCTGGGACACAGGGAAAGCACCCAGCAGCTCTTGCCCAGGAGCACACGTGGCTGAATTTGTACAGGAATCTGGACAAAAGACCTTTCCTCTGCCTTTGGTCAGCTGTCACACACAACTATTTTCCTCATCATCACATATTTGAAAACAAACTGGAGAGAACTTTTTGATGTACCTAGAATTGGGGTATTCTTACAAAGCTGTTGGTTTACGTTTTGTGGCCTACAAACCTTCTGCTGAAGAAAACTTGGAATCTCTCATTTCCAACTAGTCAATAAAGGCCCCAGAAAAGCTATTTCCAAACAAACGTGTATGGTCCAAGTTCTTTGTTCATTGCTCAGCTTTTTAAAGGGAAAAAGTATTTCACCCATTGACACAGTGGCCAGAAGACCATTCACAAAACTTTACTTTGTGCACTAATGTCATCAAAATCAAGAATTAAAAATCAAGCTGCACATGGAAAAGTACATGGAAGCTGAAGAAAACAGCTTTTCCCAAGTTTCTTCATTCTTCAGATCACAGCTCTGGCACTTTGAAATTAAAGCTGAATGTATTTATTTATTTTTAGCATCTTAGGATCTCTGGCAACAAATCTGGGATAGTTCTAACCTAAGCAGTCATGTAAACTAGCATGCAAAACAACTAGGTGGGAATGGAGACTCGGTATATACAAATCCCTAACTTTCTCAGACTCTGCATTTGTTTTAAGAGCATTTGTTTGTGGTTATGACCTCACTTGTGAAATGCAGATGACAAATTTGCAAAGGAACTGTATACAAAGAGTGAAATATTCCTGTGAGTACATCAATAGCAAAGTTCATTGCAACCAGAGCTAAGTTAAAACAACATTTTGGGATTTCACAGCACTGACTGTAACAGAACTCAGCAAGTTTTTAGAAAACATCTCTATAATCTAAAAGCCATTTCACTGTAACTCACTAATTTATTTGCCTCCCTGAGTCTTATCTGCAGATGAAAAAGCAAAAGAGTGAAAAAAGATGATGTGAAAACCAGGAAAACATCTACAGAAAATATGCCAAATCCAAAGATGTCTTTCAGCAAGTAAGAGGGGAATAGCAGTAGCAACCAGAACGGGAAACTCAGTCCCCTTGGTTTAACAGCCAGGGAACACAAGATGCCCACAGAAACTTAAGCTTCAAGCTGAACTGCTCCCTCTACCACACAAGTAAAATAGGAGAGAAACATCTGAGCAGGTGGAGTGAACAGCCTGGGAAAACCAGAGCTTTGAACCACCTTGCACTCACCGCTGCTTTGCATCCTTGATTCTTTTCTTGACATCAGCCTCCCGGCGCATGGTTATTGCAGAGTTCTGGACTTGACGTAGCGTCATCTGCAAACAGCCATCACACAGTAAAACTGCTGCCGTGAAATTAATGAAATTAACTCACCTCTATGATTTCCCCCCCCCCCCTTCAAGAAGATCTCAGAAATGTTTTAAATGTAAAGACTTCACAAACAGTGGAGGGTGACAATCAGTACCAGGGCAGCACCTGCTGCTGGGTTGTTTAAGCAGCTACACAGTTGCTTGGAAGAAAATGTCTACATGTAACTAAATGTCTAAGGTAACTTAAACCAGAAGATAAGGGGGCACAGGAAACAACTTGGATACTGTTGTTTCCATTAGATGCCAATAGGAAGGATAATGATTTTATGCTGATGTCACTTGCTGACCCACCTGGTGTCCCCACAAGCCCTCCTACCACCCCACAGTGGGCTGGGTCACAGCTTTGCCCCTATCAAGAGCCACAGCCCCACTGGGAAGAAGCAAACAGCCCCTCTCCAAAAGCCCCTGCCCAAACGATTCAGAGCCAGCTGCGCAGGGATTGGGGAAACAGCCAAAAAGCACCCAATTTTACATCTGTTCAAACACTGCACATTCCCGTGTCCCCTTCTGCTGAGGCTGATAACAAATGAAGCACCTGGGGCTGCCCTCCTGCTCAGGATATATTGGAGGTTGCGGGCAGGGGAATTTCAGCACGCTTCCCACTTGGGCTGGAAACCACAGGCAGACGTTGAAGCATGCCCAGTGTTGATGAGACCACAGAACTGCCTGAACGCTGCTGGCAATTCACTGCCAAGTGAAGTTGCCACCTGCTTAACCTACACACTGGGTGCTACCACTGGGTGCTGCCCAGCCAGCGCTGCCCCAAAGCCAGCACTGCCCAAAAGCCAGTGCTGTGAACTGTCCCTCAGTGCCTAAAAGGTGACAAGCTGCCAAAGCACAAGGCTCACCCTGGACTCCCGTGTGAGATTCCCTCCTAGGTGCAGCTCAAGTGCACGGGCTTTACTCTCTGCTTCACGAGCCTTCTCCTCCGCTGAAACACAAGGGAAATGGAAGATGTCAACCATTCAGTACAGAGTATCATAAGGCATTCACCCGAGGAGACTGACTTTCAGACAGCCCTTGCTGGACTGACATGTACAAGGGTACAAAGGTAACACAAAAATGTACAAAATAAAACCTTACATATGAGAGGGCACCAAAAACATGCCAACTTAAACTTGCTCAGAGGTCGCAGTCAACACCAGCATAATAGCAGGGCTAGACTCTGCAAAAGCATGTTTAAAGGAAGGATCCATGAGGAAGTTAGCAAGGAACTGGAAAGACTAAGCATGCAAGTGGTCCTGCCTGTTCTGCTCAGGAGCATGAAGGCAAAGAAAAGCTCTCTCAAACCAAAGACCGAGTTCAGGCCCAAAAAGGGGTTACAAAAAGGTAATTTACTTCCAGAGATGAAGGGAAAGGACTACTCTCAGAAATGCTTTTATCTTGATAGTTGATAAATTTTGCCTGGAAAAAGACAAACCTACCACAAAATAGGACACAGTGTTCTGAAAAGCTACCACTACCCCTGATCTATGAATGCACAAATTTTACCACTTCAAAGAAATTCCCCTTTTCACTTCTCTCCCAGACTACCAACAAGACTGCCTGGCAATAGGTACACATCACTCTCATACTGCTTAAGATTCAGTCAATAAAATTCACTTTCAGCGAGCAGATTCCTTCCTAAAATTGAGACATAAGGTGCTTTGGTAAAGTAGCACCACGTACTTTCCATCTACGTGCTCTCCATCGAAAGGCACACTGGCGACAACTCCTTCACATTCCCTTTCAAGTCAGAAGACTGTTCTGCTCGCAGCAGTACAAGAACTAGTTGAGTGAATCATCTTCCTCTGTCCCACAGGCTATGACACCCATGGGTGTAAACATGGACTAGCAAGTAATGTCCTGCTTGGGCAGGGAGAGTTGGAGCTGCAGCTGCCACCTGCAAGCACTCGACTTGGGCACGTGTGCTGTGGATGCAGCACTGACCTTGCTGCAATGCTCCCCATGCTCGCTTCTGAGCACGGAAAGAGGATGCAGTGACACCGCAGCCTTCATGAACTGTAGAAATTTCTAACATAAATAAACTGGTACAAATAAAGTAGGAACCAAAATGTTTACATGAAAGATGACTAGAAGAAATGAAAAACATGGGTTAAAAGGCATGTGCTGACAGGCACAGAGGCGATTTGGAAATTGACCTGGCCTAAGATTTATGGAGGATGAGATAAGCAAGAAGATGACAGGGTAGCAATTGGCTCCTAGAGATGACCAAGCACCTCTCCAAAAAGCAGCACTCAGTTGCCAGCCAGAAGGAATCCAGACGCGGTAAACAGTGTTTGGTAACTGGTATCCACCATTCTCCATGCCACAGTCAGCATTACTTGTGGAAATGCGGGGTTTTGATGTGTGCAGGTACAGGAACACAAATCATAGAATCACATAATGATTTGGGTTGGAAAGGACCTTAAAGACCATCCAGTTCCAACCCCCCTGCTGTGGACAGGGTTGCCAACCACTAGATCAGGCTGCCCAGGGCCCCATCCCACCTGGCTTTGAATGCCTCCAGGGATGGGGCACCCACAGCTTCTCTGGGCAACCTGGGCCAGTGTCTCACCACCCTCTGGGTGAAAAATTTCCCCCCAGTATCTGACCTAGATCTCTCCTCTCAGTTTAAAACCATTTCCCTGTGTCCTGTCATTCTCTGCCCATGTCAAAAGTCACTCTCCCTCCTGTTTCTAAGCTCCTTTGAGGCACTGGAAGGCTGCAATGAGGTCTCCCCAGAGCCTTCTCTTCTCCAAGCTCAACAAGCCCAGCTCCCTCAACCTTTCTTCATAAGAGAGGTGCTCCAGCCCTTGGATCATCTTCCTGGCTCTCCTCTGGATCTGCTCCAACAGCTCCACATCTTTCTTGTGTTGGGGGCTCCAGACCTGGACGCAAAACTTCAGATGGGGCCTCACAAGGGCAGAGCAGAGGGAGACCTGTTTGTTTCCTTTTCAGAATTTGTAAGAGGATTTCTTGAAACCAGGCAATAGCAATACTAAGATGCCTCAGTGCAGTATTCAGTCTTGGTTCAGAAATACACAGAGAGCAGCTGGTGGTCTTTCACAGCTACCTCACCCAGGAATGGTACTTTTTTCCTGGGTCCATCTGGTCACTTAGGGATCTGGATGCTACAGCTTATTGCATGAGGCAGGGAGTCAGTTCTCAGGGAATGGAGTGGCTTTTCCTTATCTTAAATATATGTATGTCTGCATTCCTGAGCCGTGGGTCTTTTTGCATATGCCAAAGCCATGTCATCAATAGTCACAGTTGCCCATATGGCTTTTTTTTTTTCTTCCCCCACTATGGCTATTTTTTTGTTATTGTAAATTTTGGTCCAACAAGCTCATAATCTACTTCCAGAGACTCATCAATCTCTCAGTAGAGTTCTACAGTATGATGGATTCCAACACATCCCTGGCAGGCAGCCATGGCACACTGGAACTGCAGTTAGCTCAGCTGAGACTCAATATTTCTCACAACACACCCCTAGTTTTGAAAGAGAAAACTGCAAACCATTCCCTGCTGAAGATCCCTCCTAAGAACGGTTTTCATCCTCAAGAGAAAACATATGCTGGAGATAATGAGAAATTAATATTTTCTGTCAACAGTAGAACAAGGGAACGTGGTTGCTACAGATTAAATTCATTTTCCTAGAAACAAAGAAATGAGATCTGTGCCATTGAAGCTGAGGTTAATGCTACAAGAATGTTTCAGTCCTACAGGCTTCATGTGATCAAATCTTGCAGAAAACAGTCTGAGGTCTGCTGTGACTTTTCCCCACCATGTTCAAAGCCGTTTGCTCAGCACCCACATCACCACCAGAGGCAGTGGGTTAACAGCTTTGGTGATGAAAACGAGCTTATGTTTCCGTGCCAATGGTACCTGTTCTTAGCACTGGGACATCAAATAGCAGTATTCTTCAGCCTGAAGACATTAAAGCTCACCTATTAAACATCATGAAGGGTTCACAGACTGCTGCAAGAAAGAAGCCTCTCTAAATCATGCTATTTGCACCTTCTTGAAGACAACGCAAGTGTGTGCTCAACACCTGCTTTGGCTACAGGACTCAATCTGAAAAATAAATTCATCTATGAGGATTGAGCCACAGCATAAAATCTGCTTAAACTTCATAATTTCAAGTCTATCTTGTTAGGTTATACTTCATAAAGGAGGAATAGGGTACATAGCAATTTACATAATTTCATTTTGCTGCTTTGCTTTGGGCAGGATCAAAATCACGCTGCCCTTAAGGACTCTGCACAGACCAAACGTGGCACTGCCACTTGCGTATCTGACCTGCACGCACATGCACACATGCCTAGAGCAGCTCTCACACAGGGAGAGAGGACACTTGCTTCTGATTGATTTAGGAAGTTGATTTATGAAACCTACCAGAAGATATAGGTCAACATGTCTTACAACTTCCAAGATGCCTCCTTCACTACGGTATTTTCCCATCAGGGGTTGGGGAGAAGACTGCTTAGTCTATCAAATTTGTGTGAATTTAATTAAGTTATATGCTATATTTATATGCTTATGTAATTTCTATATGCTGAACATGAAATTCGGTTTCTCCTGAGGACTACAGGACTTAATAGGAAGGGAAGACTAGATGGACAAAAGGTGTGTCTTGATGGGAAAAAAAAACCAAGAACCAAAGCAGGACTCCCTTGTACACCCAAGTGTCAATTACTCTACATCAGGTGACACAATAAGAATCTATTTTTTTAACAACTGCCTCAACAGGGAAGGAACAGAAGGAGAACAGAACCAAAAGCTAATGATATGCAAAAGGGGAGAGCAGAATTTCAGGGCAACGGGGCAGCAGCTTAGCCAGGCTTCAGCCGTAGCAAGGGCAGTGACTCCAGGGGTTATTCTGTACATGTATCCCCAGAGGAAGTGGTCTTAGGGAACGAAGTATGTTCCTTCTATTGCATGGAAGTAATTCTGGGTCATCTGTAGCCACTGTAATAATTAATTTCCTGAGCAACTGTAACAATCACAGAAGCAAGCAATTTCAGATCATACCCATCAAGACAGCCTCTTTCAGTCCTTTCCTTTGCTATAGCACAATCAGGACGCATGCATACCCCGAAGACTCACCTATCCTTGCCATGTGCTCTGCTTTCTTCACCTCTTGCTCTGCACGGGTCTTGAAACGGTTTGAAGTATATTTGTACATCCTGCGATGATCAAAACTTATTAATCAGCAAACTCAGCAGTAAGGTCAAGCCAAGATTTCATCACTGTATGAGAGAATAACATCTCCACATGCTACTCCACTCTTCTCAATAGATTCAATAAATGGAGAAGGAGGTTTACTTATCAGGAACTCGGCATTTTTGTATGCAGTTAGGCAAAAACTTTTTAAGTCAGAGATGCTTTAGTAGTAGTTGCAACCACAATACCCTCTTCTGCATTAGTCAGTGGGGGTGAAACATATCCATATTCTTGGAGAAAATCCCAAGGTTGAGAGGAATAACTTCAGACGCAGAAAGGAGGAGTTCATATATACGGAAAGGTTCTCAAAACCCTCTCGTTACAGAGGGTTAACAGATAACCTCAGATAAACCTTCCTTTCTCCTGCAAACAGCTGCCCACAGGCACAGTCTGACAGTGTCCATCTCCATGCAGGGCTAGCTCAAAGCCTTTAACTGGCAGAGCAACTCTCTGAATGGAGCTTCAAGTTGCAGCTCTAAAATTTCAGGACATTTCTGTATGCTGCACATCTGACTTACAACTTTGTAAAGTCAGTTTCACCTTCCCTATATCATAACATGCCAAATGCAGATCACAGCCTGACTGACTGCTGCAGAGTGGAAGAGGCAGGCGTGTATAGAGGCAGAAGCTCATGAGTATGCATCACCGCTGTGCAGAGGCACTTAACTGTGGAAGAGGAGATGACATCAAGAAGGATGATCAGAGCCTAAAGGAAATCAAACCACCTTAAGACTCAAGGTTTTGGATGTATCAAGAGGAAAATCCCATCCCAAGTAACTTTTTACAAAAAAATAAACCTCTCCAACATTTAGCCAAAGCAAAAGCCACTAGAAATGCTGCTTTTACAGAGAGAGGAGGAAACACATAAGGGCATAAGACTGAATTGACCAAGTCATTAATGTAGGAGGAACCACATTTAGATCCCAATGAGGGACAAGGTCCCCCCAAAGGGCAGATAATCTATCAGGATCCAGAAGAAGTCACCTTGCACAGATGAAAAATTTCATTTAGGTATGTTTCTGTGTGCAAGCACACGTGGATGTCAATACTGATGTCAGAAATAGTCTCACCTTGTTCCCAAATCCAGAAAACTCACACCACAAGCACAGTCCACTTAAATACATTTCTGCATTTACTAAACTAATTTTCTGCTATTCATAAGGATCTCCTCACTGGAGAAAAAGTAGACAGGTGGTAACTCTTCCAGAAATCACCCAATAACCATGTTAGGAGATGTAGAGTCAGGTTTTTGGTGGTGCCATCTCCTCAAATCTACTTAAGCGTGATTAAAGCTACCTGGGGCCAAGAGAGAGAACACATTCTGAAACCAGACTGCTTTCAACATGCCAGCATAATTAAATTACCTCATCTACATTCAACCTGACTTTCCTGAGGGGGGGGGCGGGAAGAGAGAGAAGCAGGGTGAAGCTGAATTATCTCAACACGCCCAGCTCAGGAGGCAAGGCAGTACCTGAAGAGGACCTTAGGGACAGCAACCCCTTTGCAACATGGTGAAGTGTGAGGGACTGCAAGGTGGCCCAGATAGGAACTGTGAGCCATCACCGTGCCCATCCTCCTGTTCCACTTTCTTTTGCAACACCAAATGACTTCAGTCACTGCCAGGAAAGCTCCCATGCACGTGGTCTGGAACAGCGCATCTAGCAAAGACGTACGAAAACAGGTCAGACAGACAAGAAGTCTGTAGGTTGCAATAGTAAAACACACTCTTCGAGGTTCAAGACATTCATTACAACTGCCTTGGACATGGCCTGGCTACTTCTATCTGCATGGCCCATGCTGCTAAACAAGCTCAAACAGTTCCTGTGGGAGAGAACAGATGGAAGCAAACCTTCAGGAGACACGAGCCATTCCTAGGGAGGTGGGTACTGTGGTATCACACCTGCAAGCACTGGTGAAGGAACTGCACAAAACTAGCCTGTCCCTGCCACCAGGACGTTACAAGCTCCAGAAAGGTACGGAGAAGCCTCTACCCACAGAAACACAGCTTCCAGAAAGGGCAGATGACAAAAGGAAAACAAGTGCCCTGCTCAGAAGACAAGCCATTAACTCCTGATGAAGAACAGCGCAACGGCAGCAAAACCACAATTGTCAGTAAAGGACTTAAATACCCTACAGCCCATGATGGACTTCCATTTTTGCTCTCTAACACCAACACACTAACCCGCAGACAAGCCACTGTATAACCTTTTCCTTCAGAGAGGAAGACAATCTGACTTACAGCCCTACTGTAGGAGGGGAGCCACCACCTCCTGAAGACAATCCTCCTGAGCAGATCTTGAGAGCAGACCAGAGGGCAGAGAGACAGGCCAATGGCTGTACCTACCAATGTCCAACGTAAGGCATGAAAGCATCACTTCAAACAGAAAGACACCTGGCCCAAAGTGTGACAAGAAGTAGGTAAAAAGACCACAAGCAGGAGTCATTTGTCAGCTCACCATCAGGTAATGACCTGCCCTTTGCATGCCAGGCTGGTTTATAGCAGACTTTCTTATAAAACCAACAATATGGATGGACAGGTCCATCTGACAGATGAATGGCATTCCCTTACAGTAGTTCACTGGCCTTTATCAGGAGGATATGAACAAAATTAACACCTGTTTAGGCTCAGGCATCATGACACTTCCCCAAAGACTAGCAAAGAGCCCTTCAGTACACACTACACACAGCACACTATCTACTTGGGCTGTCAGACAGGAGAACCTTCACTGCCTGTTACCCATCCCTTTGCTGGACCAGGAAAGTTTAACAGGTACCTGGCCCAGGCTACTCAGGCTCTGCAAAAAACAGCTACGCTGAAGAGCTGAGCATCGCTGCCACATCAACCGTCCTCTAAAGGAACACTAACGGTGCTACACTTCCCCCTGTGTCCCCATACAAACTAGAGTCCCTCTGCAAGTGAAGGGGAGTAGTATTAACGTGCAGAGCACTCAAAGCCCAGTAGCTAACTGGGGATGCGTGAGCTCTGGCTCCAACTCTAAAGGGAAAATTGAGGGTGTAAGCAACCCTTTTCAGCAGGTTCAGGGAGAAAAAAGAAAAAAATCACCTACAGCTGTAAAAGCAGAGTAACTCCACCCTCAGAATGGCCATAGGGCAGACTAAGCTCTGCTCAGGTGTCTGAAGGTAAGATTTGAGTTTCCACAACTTGTCCAGGGCACAGTGTGGGCACCTACCCAAGGGCTGTGCTGACTCTCAGAACCCACAGTGAAGGTTTCAATGGCTCGTCCCAATGGCCACGCAGCTTCTGGAGCCCAAACCTGGCATCAGGAGTCTAATACCAGAAGGAAGCAGTCTGGACACTCTCCAGAAAGACTTGGTAAGGCTACAATAATTGCCCCAAGTCCAGGAAGATCTACACTTTGCTTTACAGAAATGCCTTGTTTGCACAGTCTTTTCTACTCCACTGCAGGAGTGGGGATTTTAAATGTGAATGCCTTTACAGTGTTGTGGAATTTTTATTGCCATATCACCATAAGCAGATCTACAAGGAGTCTGCAAAGATGCAGCACAAGCAGATTTATTAGATACACCTACACCAGCACCGATCCCAACCCCAGGAGTGTCAGCATGGGGCACCTTAGCCCAGTGCTGGGTCCATCCCCAGCACCAGCTCCATTTACCACAACTGGCCCCCAAGCACTTGGCATTCACCGTTGTTACGGGACAATACTGCAGCATTTCTTACCTCATCAGCCAGTGTAACCCATTCTGCCATTGGGCCTTCTTGCCTTCCCTGTCAGATCATTCCTTGGTCATGAATTAACATTGCTGAGCAGTTACAATTTGAATTTCCCCTTCAACAGCTGCAACTATTCCCCAAAGGCAAGGAAAAGCAGATACAGAATTGGTGACAGGGACCCAGAAGAGTTGCTGTCTAAATTGTCAAAAATAGTCTCTTTTCAACAGAAAACAGTCCTGTGGTGTAGGACAAAATTCTCATGCCCCTCCCCAGGCATCAGCTCCTGACCACTTGAAAAAGAAGATACTGAGGCAGATGAACATCTGGGGCGACCCGGTCCACGTTATATCATCATGACAATGCTAGCACCATCCCACAGCAATGGCATCTTGTATTTGAGTCTCACAAGAAGCCAGGCTCTGATGAGATAAAAACCTGTGCCCTTCTCTGCTTTCTCTCCACAGTAGTTTTGTTGGATGTCAGCACAAGAAACAGCAGCACATGGCACTCACACATAGGTAAAAAGCAGTCAGAAATTCAGAGATTCTCCACCCAGCAAATTGGAATTTACAGTGACAAGTTAAGCTGCACCTACCAACTTGCTTCTACAACGAAATGACTGCCTTGGTCAACAGCTGGAGAGCAGCAGATGTAATCTCCCTTGACTTCGATCAAGTTTCTGATAAAATTTCCCACCTTTCCATTTAAGAAGCTGAGGAAGTATGAGCCTGACAGAGCAGCTGTAAGTTGAAAACTAGCCAGGTTATGAGGCCAGCAATCAGTGTCGTGACATTGGATTGTGGTCAGTCAAAGCACCTGACAAGTTGACAGTGGACCCATACTACTGAAACACCACTGTGATCCAAAATGCTATATTAAAACAATCCACAAATACTCTATAAAATTACTACTATTTTATTAAGACAAGTCATATTAAGGTATCTAGAATGCAGCCCATGTGCTCCCAGGTGCAGAAGAACACTATTGCCTCAAGCAGACTTAAATACATGTTTTCCTTTCCCTTCCCATCCTTATGACCTTTTCCAGTATCTGTTAAGCCAACTGGCGGTAAAACCTCAGCTCACTTTCAAATTTATTGCTTAAGGGCATTTAAAAGGAAGATAGGGGAAAGTATTTCCCAATCTCCATTCAAACCTAGATCAGCTACATACAAAAGTTAATTTTCAAAGCAACCATTTCAAAGTGCTCAGTCTAATTTCTTTTCAGTAAAAATTCTAACAAGCATGTTAGAATATATTTCCTTGTCCTACTTAAAAAAACCCAGTTACTCTCTAGCTTTGTATGGATATGGTATTTTAAACAATCAATATCTTCTCTGACAGGGATACAAATGGCAAAAATTAATCATGTGATTTTCCACTGTCTAACTCTTTTTCCATTATGTCAATACCACACCCCATTCTCTCACAATCTGTTTCTGTGGCTTTAACATGGACATTATGCAGGATGAGCAAAATGCTAAACCTTTTCTGTAAGGAAACTCCAAAAGGTCCCGAATGTCTGCAGACTTTGGGTCCAACACTCACCTTGGCTTGTACAGGCAGCAGGAAAGTCGCTTGGTTTGCACTTTGTGTCCATTTATGAAGATCCTCATTCTGGGATCAATATAAAGCACAGCAGCGTAGGCACGGAAGGAGCGGCGCTCAGGCTTTCTGCAAGAGAGGGATGCTTACAGAGACTGAGCCGTTTGTTCGGCATTTCTTTGTAGGATTACCAGCAGATATTCTCCCAGACTGGTCCACATAGCCCAGAGATGACTCCATCGATTCACCCCTGAGTTATCAGTGTCTCTTTAGTCAGAGTGCTCATCTTGGAGCCTCTTTCCATCTGCATTCCGCTTTCTCTTTCCTTCACAGCCTCCTCCCCTTCATTCCTCTCCAATCAAGAACAGCTATGACACACTACTGTCACAGGGCCTCCTCCTCTATCCAAACCAAATGAACACATTTCTCCATGGACAAAACTCCTAAGATTCTCCTTGCCCAAGAAGCTGCTACCGAGAAGCAAAGTGACCAACAGCAGCACCTCCCTCCATTGCTCTGCACTACCCCTGGTGTATTTTAAGCACCTACCACAGGATTCACATATGGTGCAGCTGGAACTGTTACCATCTCAGCTCATAGCCATCTACTTTGTAACACACCAGAGAGACAACCATCAGCAAGAAAGCCAGGTAAAAGAAAAAGCCCTTCTGTTTTAAGGCCCATGCAGCTGCATTAAGTGAGGCTTTTATTTTAAATTTCTTCTACCTATGTCTTCTACAAAGATTTTCTGTTAAGCTGTACATTTTAAACACTGTTACAGAACACTGATGCACACATTACTGTAGCTAGAAAAGGATGTTTTGAATAGAGCGGGATAATGAAGGTCAAACCTATAAACTGGACCACTTGCATGCCCCACTCGCTAGCATGTTCTCTGACCCTTTGGTTAGTCAGGAGTATGCTCTGACAGATACTGCACTGATCACACACAGAAACTGTATCACAAGGTCAGAAGGAAGAAGTTCCTTCCAGCGATTAGCGGTAATTGAGGGCTGGAGCACATCTCCTATGAGGACAGGCTGAGAGAGTTGGGGCTGTTCAGCCTGGAGAAGAGCAGGCTCCGGGGAGATCTTATAGCGGCCTCCCAGTACCTGAAGGGCCTACAAGAAAAATGGGGAGGGACTTTTCATAAGGGCAGTTAATGACAAAACAAGGGGAAATGGGTTTAAACTGAAAGAGGGGAGGTTTAGATTAGATATTAGGAAGAAGTTCTTCACTGTGAGGGTGGTCAGACACTGGAACAGGTTGCCCAGGGAAGTTGTGGATGTCCCCTCCCTGGAAGTGTTGAAGGCCAGGTTGGATGAGGCTTTGAGCAACCTGGTCTAGTGGAAGGTGTCCCTGCTGCTGGCAGGGGGGTTGGGACTAGATGATCTTTAAGGTCCCTTCCAACCCAAACCTTTCTATGATTCTATAATAATGAAACCTCACCAGCAGGCATTAAAGAAACTGAGAAGCATATTAGATCCCTGGAGGTCCCTAAGGAGTTTGCTGCACCTGTGTGCTCAATAACATCAAACTAATCCATACAGAAATAGACAGGTTTACAGTGTTTGAAACTATATTTCGACAGGAAATTCAGGCACTTCAGGGAAGAAGCATGTAATCTCATAAAAAAGGTAAAGCTTGCTAGGTGTGCTCATGGAGCTCTGGTCTCTGAACGGGGTCCTCTGCTCCTCTAGCTGCCCTCTGAGCACATCCTTCCTCCTCTGCAGGGAAGTCCAGGTGCTGTCCCTGCTCCCAAAAAGACCTGGTGATCCACCCCACCTGCAGCCACCCAGACCATCCATTCATGGAGGCTGACCTGCGCAGCGCCTCGCCTTTTGCCAGGGTTCATTTAATCACAAAACTGAACATCAGTTTGAGAGCAGCACAGACTCAGAAACAGCTGCTGTTCTGACAAAAACATCTTTATTCAGTGCAGAAAATTAAACCTACGGCTTAGGGCTCCTTTGTTTTAAGGTGCCTAAAGAAAGGTATCGAGTTTGCTGTTTTGACTAAGCTGAGACAAGCAAACACGGGCATTCACGCCACACACACAACCATCATGTCTGCAGGCTGTTTATACATATGAAGTCCAAAATGCTAAAGAACAAGCTAAACATCTAAATTCTCCAATTCACCATAGAAAGAAAAGCTTTTTAAAAACACGTGCACACAGTATACAGCCAAACCCTACACAAAATTTGCTCAGGGCCAGTAACACCCGTGACACTTACGTTCCCTCTGGGGGTGTTTCTGCCATCTGAATGTCTCGGGGGTCAGAAGTCACATCCAGCTCTGGTTCTCCATTATCCATTAGTTTGAGGTTAAAGATGATCACCAGGGTGCCTGAGCAAGTAACAAGTTGATCAGGTGAATTCCAGCCAAATCCCCAATACCTTGCCAGTGACCAGCACCATTCACACGTACCTTTCTCACCACGAATCTTATTGAACTGCTCCATCACTTCCTGTTCTGATTTGAAAGGTGAATACTTGTAAATTAGCTCCGTCTCAATCGCAAACTTCTCCATGTTGTCAGTCACAGGCTCCCAGCTCTGTACATTCCAGGTGGGCAAGGGAACGATGACCTGCAAATTGCATCGTACCAAGAGCAACTCAGGTACTCACCCTCTCCAGTCAGCCCCTTCTGCCGACCACGGCCAAGCAACCTACGCCTTCCAACAGCCCCCTAAGTCACTGCAAGTGTCCTTCCTTGCCTTTTCAGTGGTTTGCCCTTCTGTCAAACGTTCAAGGACTCTGCTTTGCCAGCTTCCAAGTTGCCTTCCAACAACAACTAGTCTTAGACTGAACCATTCCCAAGTAACCTGTATGGTACTGGCTACTCTCACACTCAATGTCTGTTTTCCCCTCCTCTTGTAACAACTTTCCTAATACTATAAACACCCAAACATTGGTGCTTTAAAAAGTGAACCTCTGTGCTTAACTTCTCTCTTGAACTCAAATATCCTTCATTCATATTTATCCTGATCTCACTCTTTATTATTTCTAGGATTCTAGCAAGGTTATTGGTGTTGTCTGTTGTTTAGAATAAAAACACAGATAGAATCATAGACTGCAACTGCCTATCAAGGGCACTGAATCCTGTCCTCACTTTAGAATTGAGGTCAAGACAAAACTTCTGGCTTCAGAGCTCCTGTGAGAACTATAACAGTGTTCCTAACCTGCTTCAGCCACCAGCTGGCCACTAGCAAGCACTGCTCCCTCAACAGCTTTTTGGTAGAGCTCCTTCCACTGTCACAACAGAAAACACTCTCTTAGATAATGTCCTAGTGCAAATTTAAAACTTTTCATTATCAGTCTTTCCTGGAAAACACTTGTGCTTGAGCACAAAAATACTTCCACGTTAAGAGTGGGAATACAGAACAACAATGCCTGAATTATCTATTAAGATACACAAGTTTTCAATTGGTAGAACCACACTGATTTTTTATTTAAAAAAAAATAAAGATCTGAAAGAAGAGACATGTCTGGAGTTTATGAGCTGTGGGTAGCAGTTTCAATCACACCTTTAGTTCTCCACAGAAAATCAAATCAGAACAATACATTTAAATACATCTCAAACTCAAGTTTTGTGGGAAAAGGAAAATGCAAGAAGTCTGGGCATGTCCTGAACTCAGTGTAAGCAACTTGAAGTGACTGAAATGAGCCCTTCAAACTTGCTGTAGTTTAGAGAGACCTCTCAAACACAACTGAAACCAAAAGGAAAAAATCCTTGACGACTTTGCAGAACCCCTACAAGTGTATGACCAAGAGAAAACCAGACACTGGTCCCACCAGAGTAGCCACAAACAGTTAACACAGACGCTTCTCCTGTGAAAGCTGGGGAAGTTCAGATAAGACAGCATTCACTGTATTAATTCATTACAACAAAGTACATGCAAACCTCATCAATGCCTTCTTCCTCGTGGAACGTCCGTGACAAGAGGAGGCAAGTCATGGCATTATCTTTCTTTGTGAACAGGATAAAATCCTTCCCAATCCGCATGGAACCCCTGGAGACAGATTTCAGTCTGCATGTTACACCTGATACACACCACCTTCTAGAAAGCAGATACATTACTGAGTTTTCTTCCCATTATGTTCAATTATGAATACCAAAAGGCAGAAGAAGGGCTTAAACAGCAACATCTCATTTCTTTCAAAAGGCATCTCAATCTGGACATTTTCATAACATTTCAAAACATTTAACATTAGTCCAATTAAAAGGTGCAGAAGTACAGTGCAGCTTTCATATTATGTAGAAAGTTCAGTTTTTGGGGTTTTTTTAATCTAAAAAAGATGACTAAGGTGAGATGTGACAATAACCTTCCAATATATGAGCAGGAACATAAGTGAGAAAGCAAATGTACACTTCATTTCACTGTACACAGAATGAATAGCAGCAGACAAATTTCTAGGAGACAGATAGTTGATCTTCTAATGTCTAACTTGAAAGACTCACTGACACTTCAGCTAACGCAACTTAGCAGTGAGTTGCCACGAAAACGGACAGTCCCATCTTCCTCCCCGCTCTCCTATCCCCAGCAGTGCCTTCCCCATCTTCCCTTTAACCCTATTACCCAACTCGTCCAGAAAACCTTAACTGGGAAATGAACATTGCATCAAAAGAAGGATCAGTGTTCTGTCAGTCCAGTTCTCTCAAGATTGCTCACCTTTCACGTGTTCAGGCTTCAGTCTGCATGTCTCAGCTATAATATAGTATGTCTCTCACTAACGTAAAGAAAAGGACAGAGATCTGTCCTGGAAGTGCACCGGCAGGATCTGGGATCTGTCCTGCACTGCAGCTGCATCAATAGTATCTCAAGATCCCTTCATTCTCTTTTTTGCTTTCCCCTCAGATATTTATAGAGTCCCACAGATTTCCTGAGTAGGATGCATATAAACGATCAAGCCACATGGAACAGCATGAAGCAGAACAGCCCATCAGAGTCAGCTATAAAAGCTCTTTAACTCTCCCAGAGACATCAGTTCACCACAGCAAACACCATTCTCCTTCCTAGCAAATTCCCTCCAACCACTAAGATTTCCTTCCTGCTTCTGTTCTTCTGCCACTTAATCCCACTCTTCCTCTCACTCCTTCCATTATTCCTCTTCTTCTCCATGCATTTGTCTGATTTAAGAGAAAAAGAAAAGGTTTAAGCCCATCCGATTTGCACCAGACAACCTTCCTAGCGAGAGGCTGCAGCACTACTTTACTCCAATTCTACTACCTTTCTGCCACAGGCATATTAAAGTTTTGTTTCCTGCTTTATCATTTTTTCCCCCAGCTCTGATATGTGTCCTCTGCATCATGCAAACATAATGGCAAAACACTGTCATCAGCTTTGGACAGACTTCTCCGCCACTGAAGAACTACAGTAGATGTTCATAGAGCTCCTGTCTACTAAATCATGGTATCTTTAGTTAGATTTCATCTGTTTGTTTGGAGTTTGTTTTGTTTTGTTTTGTTTTGTTTTGTTTTTTGTTTTCCCTGGGGGATGGAAGGGACCAGATATACACCTCCAAGCAAAAAATACATTGACGATCTAACTCTAACCTACATAATCTCAGGAGGCTGACTTTTGTTATACCTACGATTTCAAGCCGTTCCCATACTGCCCAATTTGAGTTGACTCAGGTGATCGCTTGGCTGATTTACCAAACTGAATAACACTGGCAGCTTCATCTGGAATGAGACAGGGAAAAATAAAAAGCTTATTTTAATATACAGACGCAAACACACACATCTTTTAGATAAACTTATTCACCACTGTAAGTAGCAGAGAGATGATAGGATGGAAGAAGCCAGAAGTCCGAGCCAAAGTCTCATCCTGAAGCTGAAGAATCACAGAATCACAGACTGGTTTGGGTTGGAAGGGACCTTTCAAGGTCATCTAGTCCCTGCAGCAAGCAGGGACATCTTCAACTAGATCAGGCTGCTCAGAGCCCCGTCCAACCTGACCTTGAATGTTTCCAGGGATGGGGCTTCTACCACCTCTCTGGGCAACCTGGGCCAGGGTTTCACCACCCTCACTGTAAAAAATTTCTTCCTTATATCTATAGAAAAGACTTAAGAATAGGACAGAGATCTGTCCTGGAAGCACACAGGCAGGATCTGGGATCTGTCCTGCACTGCAACTGGATCAACAGTATCTCAAGATCCCTTACATCCTCTTTTTTTCTTTCCCCTCAGGTATTTAGTCAGCCACAAAAGCCCTGTAAGATATAAATTGCTCGATGGCATTTGTTCAGGTTTGTGCAGATGCCATTATGCTGACAAAAAGTTTTAAGTTTCAGACTAGCCGAGTGCCCTGTCTGAACTGAACAAAGACATTTCTTTTTACAAAAAAATGTCCACAAGATGATCTGTTGTGTCCACCACAGTTATCAACAGGTTCATAAACCAAAACACACCCTGGGATGCCACAGTTCTGCTGTACTGCGCGTACTGCTGACACCACAACCTCTAAACCACTGGCATTAGACCGTAAGTCAGAACTGTAAAAAAGATCTTGAATCTGGAATAAACATTACTTTTTTCATGATGTTGAACTGAACACTATGATTAACACACTAGTAAGACAAAAGCTAATTTTGGTAGCAGATTGCTGGAGTACTGACAGCAGGACAGCTGTGGGGGAAAAGGCAGCACTAGCAAGTGCTGCAGCAATTACTGGAGTATTTTATTAGCACAGGACAAAATAAAAGGACCAAGCTTTTCTATTGTTCAAAGGATAAAGGCATTTAACATCATCCACAGGACAGAACAATTCCTCTCCCTTCCCCCAGGAGATAGCAATCACTTCACCATAGAGTTAGCTGGGAGAAATGAAACAATTCTAGAGACAAGGAACACCAAGTGCCTTAACAGGAAGGAGAACAACAATTACAGCTCTCAAATGCGTACACAAGCTGTGAGGGAGCTCGGGACATCGCTCACCCCACCAGGCAGCTACAAGGAGGCTGAGCCCATGGACAAGCTGGATCTCAGCTCTCAGGAGACTTCCCCAGGTCTAGTAGTACTGACAGCAAGTTTGTAGAATAAGAGGTTTAGTACTAACACCATTGGTCTGACATGAAATCACTGAGGTGAGTGTCAGAATGCCATTTGCCATTGAAATGACATTCAGATTTAGAGCCACAAATTACATGAGAACAACTGCACAAGCACCTCGCTGCCTCAATTTGGTATGTTCATAACAAAGGTCCACAATTATTTCAAAACCTACTTGTGAGTGGATAAGAGTACCTTTTCCTTTCCTTCAGGAAAATGTTAGATTATCTCCTATCTGGAGAGCTGGGTAAGGATATTTATTATTATTATTATTATTACTACTACTACTACTATTACTATGTTACTTTTAAAGCCTGGTCAGAAAAGGGGATAGGGGATATTCTTAAGAAGAGAAAGCTACTGGAACCCTTTTGCTATACAAAAACTTATATCAACTATTTTTAAGAAAACTTTGAGAAGCTTAAAAAGGGAAAAAAGCAATTGTCCAAAGCATTTCCTCTCCCAGAAAAGGTGACCATATGGCTTCTCACTCAATGCTGGATGTTCAAAACTCCCTATAAAGATTCTTCTTTCTGGGCAGAAGGATGAAGATAATGCCAAGCAGAGGGGACTGTGAGGGAGTGAGGGAGCATCTCTCTGCTCCAGGCTCACTGTCTTTGGGAGAGATTTAATCTTTACCACCTCCCAGGAATTAAGGTATACATTAATTTTTTTCCAGTTTTTTTGAGTTAAGGCTCTGGACAGAATTTCACTGAAGGCTATTTCAGTCACATTGTTTTTGTTTCATCGTGTCTCAGAGTTACTGGATTAAAAAAAACCTCCACAAATTCCCTGGCAACAAAAAGGGGGGTGATGTGATCTATGCCAAACAGACAAGAGAAAAAATAACCCAAAGGAATTAGCTCATGATGGCAGACTGATCTTCAGAGCCCAAGAAAAGGAAGCAAGGGCACAGATAAAACATTTCCTAATGAGAAACATCAGATTCTTGAGATGACAAATGGAGGGACGGAGCTGTTCAGTTCCTGACTGTTGGTCCGACAGGACAGGACAGAGCATCCTCCTGAACGAGAGAGGCTGGTACCGCACGCAACGGTTGAGACACAATGCACTGCAACAGCCCTGCGGCCACCTGCCTGCACCCCGCTATGGGTCACAAGCCATCCTTCCCAGTCCCACGCTATGGGTCACAAGTCAGACCTGGTTTCACCCTTTGAGGAGTCCTCTCGTATTTCCATGTTCTCCAGTCAAGAATACACCAAAGAAGGTTCCGATCTGAGCACAGAAAACCATCCTTCCTGCCTTCTTCAGAAATTTACCTGCTACATTCACATTAAGTAAAGTACTTGCAGTGGACTTGACAGCATCCTCAAAAAACATCCAAAATATCTAGTTTACTGCCTGGAGAAAATCAGTCTAAGCCAAGATTACTTCCAGTCAAGCAATCCCTGGGACAGGGAAACAAAAAGGTAACTGCTAGAATTCCAGTTACATTGAAACACCGTTCCTCACCATTGTGAGCCTTACAAAAACAGTATTTTAAAAATATAAGATCTAATAAGCTAACCAAGACATTAGTACTTAATTAGCTGCATCCAGTAAAACAAAAGCACTTCTGAGCTTCCAAACTTCAAAAATACAGTTTAAAGGAGCAAGAATCGATATATTTACTTCAATCCCTGGAAAAGGAATGGAACGAGTCCTCTTAAAAACTACTACAAGCCAAATGAAGCAGATGATTGGGATAAGCCAGCATGGGTTTACCAAAGGCAAGTCACACCTGACTGATCTGGTCTGACCTTGCCTACAGGAAGGCAGCACTGTATGCGCTCGTGGGGAGAGCAGTGGATGGTGTTTAGCTGGGGTTCAGCAAAGCACTGGACACTGTTTTCCACAGCCTTGACCTGGACACACTGGCAAGACACCGACTGGATGGGTGGAATGCAAGAGTTAGGTAAGTGTGTCGGGTTTGTGTGTGGGGCTATTTTTTGGTAGTGGAGGAAGGGGCTACAGTGATGGCCCCCGGTGAGAAGCTTCAAGAAGCTCCCTGAGCTTGAAGGCAGACCGACCTCCAGCCCAGGTTGAGGCACTTAGCAATCGAGAAATGCCTCTTCGAATCAATATTTATGAGGGAAGAACTGGTTTTGAAAGAAAGAAGGAGGAGATGCCATTTACCTTAACAAAAGATGACCATAGGCCTAAACAAAGAAGAGAGCATCACTGCCATGAGGAAGGGGAAGACAGAGAAACTCAGACACCCATTTCAACATGCATGAAGAGTAGAAGGTAAATCAGGTCCCTTGCAGCCCATGGAATTTCATCAGTGGAGCAGGTACCCAAGTGTATACCATGGAGGACTCCACAGCACAGCAGAAAGCTGAGCCTTAGGGGAGCTGTGACTTTGAGTGCCCGTTTGATGGAGCACGGAGACCCCCAGAGCCTGAGCAGGGGCAGGAGGTGCACTGGACTGGAGACCGATCTACAGCCCGTGGATGTCCGTATGCCCCCGGGCGGTCACGGTGTCCCCGAAGCAGCCTTTCGCGACAGCGTTCGGCAACCCCCCCCCACGCGGGGACAGCACTGACCGCAGAGCGGTCCCACGCCCCCAGCCCTGCAGCTGCCGCGTGGGTGTGG